>NC_091096.1:2010000-2310000 GCF_024713975.1 Paralichthys olivaceus | reverse complement strand
GTTTTTGCTTCGACCAAACACAGGAAATTGTTACTACCTTTAGTTAGAATATCCTAAAGTCAAATCTGTGTGGTCCAAAGTAGTTTATCAAATATGTGCTCATCTGCCTTTTTAGCTGGTGATGTAAAATCAGGCTGATGAAACTAGAACCTTTGCACAAGAACTTTTTCCAGTTAAATAATAAACCTCTCGGCTTTAACCCATCTCTTTAAAACAGGTCTGTCCAACCCCCTCTTCGTCCTTGTCCAACACATTTGAAATAACGCATCTCCCTGATTTCACTGGAACACACAAACCACAGAATCTCCGGGACAGAGGGGCCTTGAAAGCCTCTCTTTCTCGTCCAGATGTTGGCGACGTCTCCCAGGCCATTCACGCCTCACACAGGCGGCCAGAGAACACAGTCAGAGGGGAAATTACACGAGGAATAAGAGCCAGTTTGTGTTCTTTTCCATGCAGTCTTGAGGGAACAGTGGGGAGGGCGCCTGAATGCGACAGTGCGAGAGGTGGTGCGATGGCACTGGATCCATGGCAGCTGTTTCCTTCAATGTTTCATGCTCATAGCCACAGCTGCTCTCCAAATGAGAGTTAATATTGCAGGGGGGCCGTCCACCCTGGGTCGAGCCTTGTCGCATGGTCTGAATGTCAAACTCCGCCCAGCAGGGTGACACTGGTTCAAAGGACACGCTGCGTGGTTTTCCCCTCTCTCCTCTCTCTTGCCCTCTCCTCCCTGTTGATGTGTCTTTCTGCCTCATTGGATCTTTTTCCCCCAACTGGACAAGGGTGAAATCTGTATTTTTCATGGGCACGCCAACGTGGCCTCCGCTTTAAATGAAAAATAAATGAGGGAATAAAGGACGGTTGTGTAGCTGTCGTCAGGAGAAGTCTGCGTTGACGTGGAGTTTTGACCGGTGTCTGTTTTTTTAGGTCGTCTGACACAAAAGGAACAAACTGTATGGATTTTACATATATTTTTAAAACCGACTGAAACCTTCTAATTAAACTCTGCAGCCATTTGTTTTCTATTTTTTAATGAAATTCAAAGATATTAATTTCCCTTTAGAACAATTCGTCTACATACATTTGGAGCCGGAGAGATAAAGTGATGTGCGATTGTTCAACACCCAGTGATTTAGTGTTTCTACTATGATATACTATGAGAACATTTACATAAAACATGCAAATGAAGTGCATTGTTATACAGATAATCCCAGTGGTAGAGAGGGAATGACCTTTAGAGTATTTAAAGTACTAAACGATGCAGATAATTACCTCCATAGAGGAGCTCGTGTCTTTACTCTCTGTTTGTTGGTTTGTACACAGTTATTTTAAATTTTATTTGTAAAGCACCAATTCACAAACTACATTAACACAAAGACAACTGAACGGACGTCCTCCTGTGGGACGAGTCAGGGAAGAACTGTTTTGGTGCAGATCGGCTCCGATGCCTCGTTCCTGGACTTTCATATTTGCAGATATGATAATGTGTTTTAACAGCTGTATGCCCCTAACTCTGTCGCACCACCGCTGGCTCTTCAGATTCATCACCTCGATGGTTGAGAGGTTTTGCGACGTCCTCACTATTATTTCCATAAATACAAAATATCAGAGCTACACATTCTGATTCTAATTGTGTGAACAAATTAGCAGCGTTTTCATCTGCCTTCATCCGAGAGAGGGTGAGTTCCACAGAACATTCATCAGGATCGACGATCCGCACAATCAAAGTGAAAATGAGAAATGTTGGATTTCCGACCCCCATCAAACACTTTGGGCCAGTTTGAGTCAAATGACGTGAAGCCACATGAAGCATTTCAAGCTGGACGGCTTCGATCGTGGATATAAATGGAGGAAAAGGCCTTGACGCACTTCCCACAGACCGACACATGACCTGCAGTAAACCTGTGCCTCCTCCGTGCTGATCATATCCATAGTGATAGATGTGGGGTGCCCCTCCACTCTCCACCAGATCCCTCTGGACTGCCACGCACACACAGCGGTGGCAGCGATGAGCATGATTTGAAGTGTCCTGTCTGCGGTGGTGCAGCTGCATAAAGGAAACAGCTGCTGAAATATCACATGCAACCCCCCCCATGTCTCCTGGTATCTATCTCACACACACACACGCACACACACACACAGTGGCCAGCTCAGCTCGGAGACAGCGGACACAAAGACATGTGCAAGATGGCCTCGGAAAACACAACCCCACCGATGCGTTTGCTGCTGTGATGTTGTCGTCGCTGGGCGGATGACGAGCGCGCTGCTGTGATGAAGCTCCTCTTTCTTTGGGCGCCATCCCGCTCCTGCTGTTTCCTCTTCATGTGGACTGACACGCGAACAGGAGATGATGCTCGGGGTCTTTGTTCGAGGCGTCAGGATGAAATTTCTGATTCTGCGTCCAGGCCTCCGACGCCCGCTCTTATTCTTGAAGTTGTTCCACAGCTCCCGGTGATTTCACCACTTTTTATTTGTGTCTAAATATTTAAATCTAAATGCAACAAATTCCTCAAAGCTGATCTTCATCACGCTTTGTGCAGGAGGAGCATTTACCAGCCCTGACCAAGTGTCGACCCACCGTGACGTCACCTGGTGGTTTGTGAGCTGCTGTGTCAAACCATCAAATTTAACATTTTGTCCAGCGCCGTCCTTCTGAAACCAGAAGTAACCATATTTGGAGGAATGTGGGTGGAGCCAGGCAGACGCCACCTGTCACCTCCACCCATTGGAAGGTTTCTAGCTGTCAATCACAGGGTATCTAGCACCGTTCCGATACTAGCGCTGTTATAAAAAACGACTTCTATGATACGAACAGCTGATTTGATTTGAAGGAAACTGGATTAAACCTAATGAGGACGTGTTGTCAATGTACAAACACTGGAACACATTAAATAAAGAAAACCTCTCAAAGAACATTTACTGCTCATCTGTGATATGATCCCACAGGACTGGATTCAGAAAATGAGAATATTTGACCTGAACATCTGTCAGGTGATGATGTCTTATTGTTCCGAACCCACAGTCCAGATATGATGATGATTCTGTTCCTGCAGGAAACTCTGGAGGGTTTTTCTTTTCACCTCATCAGCTGTTCACGTCTCAGTGGGAGTTTCAGGTTGCCGGATTCTTTGAGCTTCCACAAAAGCGTTTTATCACATTGTGAAAGGAAACACAAACCTCCGCCAAGTTATTTCTCATCGACGTTAACCCTCGCACCTGTTGCCTGCGAGCTCCGTGGGGGGATGTGCCACAGTGCTTTACATTTACACGATTACACGACACAATAAAGATAATGTCGGAGGCATATGGATCCTGTTTGAGCAGTTGGGTTGAGCTCAACCAGATGTTTTGGAAATCAAACATGTTGAAAGGTGGAGTGTGTTATTCGACAGACGACCCCGCGGCCCGGACAAGAAGACGACGACGACGTCCAAGAAAAAAGCTCATTGTTCTTATGTGCAAAAATATTTTCCCTTTTCTCTTCTGAGAAAACAACGATCGCACAATCTCCGAGTCTGACATGCAACAAGTAATTTCACGAGAACTTCGAGAATATTTACGCTTATTTCAAATTCTGAAGAGTCAAAACACAAACACACCGTCTGACCTGCAGTGATAGATTTATTTAAGTATATAACTACGTCACCGCAGGAGCATTTTTAAATAACATTTAAAGAATGTACTTCTACATATTTAATATAAATATGACATCAGTACTGTTGCTGCTGCAGTTACTCAAAATAAACATGTAAAACTCAAACTACTGAAGCGTCACAGTTTCTATTATTGTTTTTTTTTATCGTTCACACTTCCATGTATTTATTTATATGTATCTTCTAATTCTATATTTGATTACTTTCCTTAGAGGTTCCCTTATTTCCTGAGTGGGGAGTTTTGTTTTTTTTGTCCTCATTCTATGAAGCACCAATCATATTAAATCAAATCTGACTTATTTAGATAAGAAATAAACAACAGCTGTGTGATGAGATGATATCACGAATCAATAAAGAACAATTGTTCCAATGAAGAAAACAGAATTATATTTAAATACAGTAACACAGGATAACTGAACGTAATGGATCCATCCTGGGTAACGATGGTTTCTGTCCTGCAGAGCTTCACACACATTTTTAAAAACGAAGATTTTGTCTGCGTGATATTAATGCGCATTTCGTAGCTTAAATATTCAGGATATTAAACATGTGCGGCTCCGTCGAGCGTTTCCATTATGTCAGAGTCGAATGAGTGAGTCGCTGAGTATCCGAGAAAAACATTTCTGCTTCTCTCCCTGTGCTACTTCTCACATATGGCCGTCCTCGGAGAAGCAGGTCTCCGCCCACAGCGAGCGTCTCGGAGCAGGGTGACGCTGAGCTATATCAACAGTGACAAAAGTATATTGAATAATTATCTTTAGAATTAATACATTAGCCCAAACTTAAGTAAATGTCAGCAGATCAGTATATCTGCGGCTGAGAGGCAGAGCGGGGGAGGAAAGTGAAGGACGCTGTGCTTCATTAATCACGTCTTCCAAAGTAATGTCGGCAGATGAAATGATTCTTACAGAGAGCTGTCATTACAATCACACCGGTCATTTCAGATATCTAATTCACCATTCAGCATCACAATCTTCTCCGTGGACGAGGAGGGAGGAAGATAATTAACTCATTCTGTGCCGATTACCTCCATCCGGCTCACACACAGGAATATTAAACAGAGAGCTTCAACCCAAACCTGAAGATTCTCTCTGGCAGAACAATGAGACGACAGATACTCACAGTTTAGTTCAAACACTCGGGTTCTCGGTCCAGATGAGTCGATCGCGAACCAGACGTCCAGAAACACCAGTCTGGATAAAGACGGGTCCGAAAGTTTGGGTTTGAACACATGGAGCGAACCTGCTGCAGTGTGTGAAGGGGTTTACTGGAAGGACATGCAGGGACAGGAAGTTGTCAGGTGACAGGCGTGAACAGGAACCAGGAAGTGAAAAGACAGGAACTGTCAAAACTGACTAAATAAAACAGGAAGTAGAACATAAAGCAGAAAACGAAGGTTTCAAAACACCGACCCAGAGAAAAACTGAATTCATTATCAAAGTATTATTCAGGAGAATATTTATACTATGTACTATAATATCTGAAAATTCACTGTAGCAGATAAAGTCGAAAAAATCAGCTAACGAACCTGATCCAAAACTTTAACGATGGATGAAAGTTGTTGCGTAAACTCGATTAACACATTTTATTTTCTACTCCTTCCAAAATGTTGGACGGAGACGTTTGTCCCTGGACTCAAAGCTCTCGTCTTCTCTCAGCCCGCGTCGCAGCGGTTACTGTAAAAAAACTCAAGCTAACTGTTGTCTGCATCTGTTCAGTCAGCGCTCGCTGGACGTTCCCCCACAGAGGAGCGTGATTGATATTTCCTGTGACACGAACATCGGTTTGTCGTGAGCTGAACTGAGTCGCACACACCCGGACCCGGAGCCCGCTCGCTCAAAAAAGTGTGCGTACATTATTCACTGGTATGAATAAATCACTCCGACTCCTGATTGTGCAGCATATGTGGAGCCTAAGTTGTGTTCATCTGCCATTCCAGGCATCTGCTGAGCCGCTCTGCTCGGGAGTGACCCAGCCCGAGCTGGAGGGACGAGAGGATGAAATATACATGACGAGTTTAGACAAGAAATCCAGGAGTGAGTGCAGAGCGGTGGGTTATTGATGATGATGCTCCGTCACGTCTCCGGAGCTGCGATCCCTCTTCTTTTGTTTCCCAGAACTGCTCCATATTACATGATGCTTCCAGGGGTCGGAGGGGTCCGCACACTCCTCTCATTACGTTTCAGGTTCGGAATGCACGCAATCATTGTGCTGTGCATGCTGGGAAGAATTCTACGTAGAACCGATTTTGGACGAGATTATTAACTCGTGGTGACGGATGCAAAGTGATTTACATTCATCTGTAACACTCAGTCACTCATCAGTCGTTTTTATATCCGGATTTCTTTTCTTCAAGATACATTCATTGTTCTCTAATTTCAAATCGTTCATTTCTGGAATTCTATCTTTATTTACAGTCACTGACTGTAATGAAGTTTATATACAGGAGGAATTAAAAGGGAGTTTTCTGGCTTTAAACTCTCGTGTTACGTAGTTTCTGCAAAGTGTCTGTGTTTGAGAAACTTCAACTCTTTGCAACTATACTTACGTTCCTCCTGGGAACTATACCGTTTTCTGATGATGAAGACGAGGCGCCTGCACGTCTGCTCTCCACATTGATCCAGATGAAGTCGTCTTGATCCAGTTTGACCTCCTCCGTGCAGCAGCAGGTGAAACGGCCTCGGGTGATTGATGCCTTTTCAATTGGTCACGATGTGAGACCTTCACATGTCACTCTCTCTCTTTATTAATGACATGCTGCGTTAACACCGGACGAGTTCCACCGCCGACCAATGAGCTTTGTAATTAACGCGCGCGAACTTAAAGACGCGATGGAGGAATCGTCCGATCGCAGCTGCAGGTGTTTCACTTTCACTTCTTTCTTTTCCAGCACGTATGAGACATCAAATTCTGTATTTATAAATGATAAGTTTAATGATATCGTGACATTTGATGGATGGAGGAAAGATTCAATCTCCTCCCTCCCTGAGGCCTCCTCCTGTAATCGTGTGTACAAGAGCGACGTCTCTGATGCGTTTCACACTCATTACTTTATTACACGTTTTAGCCAAAAGCGTCAGAATAATGTCGGTAATTTCATTCGGGGCCATAATTAAAGACTTTCTTCATTTGTTATTCTTCTCAAATCCACAATGAAAGTCTGACACGTCGTCGTCCTCCGAGCTGTGACGATCCATTGTTTCATAAACTCATTAAACACGTGACGTGAACTTCCTTCGTGCACGTGATCACTGAAGTTTGTAACTGATTCTAACTGAAGACAATAAGAGATATTTCTTTATGTCAACACGATGTAAACAGGATTCAGTGCAAGAAGGACGTTTGTATGAACTTATAGAAATGATGATATAGGCTACTTATTATTATTATTTTGTTATCTTAATGAAGAATCACTAAACAAAGACGCCGTATGTGTGTATTTATAAAAAGCGCCTGCGACTGACGGGCTGCTCGTCTCCAGTCTCACACAGAAAAGACGCGTCGTAGATCTTTTAATCTCATTTTCAGGACATTTCGTGTATGTTTGGCTTTACAGTATTAAGAATACACTGGAAACAGGATAAGCTGCAGATCCGCCCTCGCGTGACTTCAGATCAACGCTCGCTGCCCTCACGAGTGCACGAGCTAAGCTGTGTAATATGTCCGCAGATTCCCCAACAGATTTTCATTTGGGCCTCATGACAACACCAGTGACCTGATAGCCATTGATCCTGCAGTGTAAGTTTGGTGGTCGCGTAAGTTTGGTCACGCTACTGGAGATTAGACGACGTCCCCGGAGAAAACACAACATACGTGATTACACAAGTGCAAATGAAAAAAACGCGTGTGTGTTCTCGGTTGCACGCCGTGTGTTGTTGTGGGATGAGTCCCCAGGAGACACCTCTGATGTCCACGCGGCTGAACTCTCTGAGGCGACAGACGGCTTCTCGACGCAATCAAGACTTTTTCTCACGATCCCATTGGCTGAAATTCCCTCAGGTGGAATATGAACGGAAGCTCGGTGAATGCAGAGCTGACTGAATCCCGTGTACGGGAGACGTCTGCGTAGCTCCGTCTTTTATATTAACGTCCAAGTAAAACCAACTTTCTTGTGAGTGGACAACCCGCCGCTACACCTGATCCGGAGCCGCCCATTATTTATTTATTATTCAAACTCTACTGATATTAACATGAACTTCTCCACTTTGACCAGAGGAGACGCATCGATGCAGCCGCTGTCAGATCTCCACAGGCCTTTACCCACAATCCCTCATATCGGCGTCTGAGTCCGGCCGACATCAGGGGAGTGAAGGTGGTGAAACGAGCGGGAGGGGGAGTTGCGGGGGAGGTCAACCTGCACCGGGGGGCTTCCTCAGGTGAGAAGACGTCAAGGGAATCTGGGGACGGAGACGGATTTCCACACGGTCCCCCAGGGGTCGCTCTCACTTTATCTTAATGTCATTCTCTCTCATCCGTCCAGCTCAGTGAGATGATGGAGGCTGTCCCGAACAATCGTCCAGAGGGATTTGATAGAAGAGTGAGTCGAGGAGGAGGAGGAGGAGGAGGAGGAGGAGGAGGAGGTTTCTGTAATGAAGAGGAAAATATTCACAGTCACATTAGTTGTGGTGTTAATATGATGAAGGCAAATAAGAAAACAATGAAAACTGGAACACGACAAATTACAAAAAACAATCACAGTAACTTTGAACCGATCAGGTTCATGTTTAACATCATATTTTCTGATTTACTGTTGTTTCATTAAACGTTGTTCTCTCATTAAATGTTAATTTATTTAACTGTTTCATTATTTGCTGTCGTGTTTAGTGATTTGTGTTTTGCACTTCAGGGCCACCGTAGAGTGTGAGGCTGCAACATCACGACCATCCAACGATAAAAAACAGTTATGAAAACATGCATTCATTTATTTCTTCTTCTGCCAGTGAGAATGAGAGCTGATTAAAAAGTTCATCACAAACTGTATTTTGAAACTCAGACTTAATGATATTTACCTTTATGTTTTGCAGCGTACCTCAGACTCTGTAACTATTTAATCTGGAGGCTTTTCAACAAAGCAGGATAATCAGGAGGATAATCTCCGTTCTAATAGGACGGTTCGAATATGATTCACCGACGGTTTGAACTCACGTCAGAGCTGAAGACAAAGAGGAGGAGGAATCATCATGAATCCTGGTTTTGGGCTTTTTGTTGGCTCTGAAACTTGCTCTCCATTGGTCGATTGTTGTTGATCAGGGATTTGAACCTTCACTTGTTTTCCTCTGAGGTGCTTGTCGCGGACTAAACGGGATTTTAGATTAAAAAACAAAAGTTCCTCCTGTACATAGTAAATAAATCCATCCTGCAAAACAGAGTGAGACTCGCTCGTGAAAGATCAAACTACGAGCGCACACTTCAGATGGTGGCACCCACCGTCCTGCCAGCCTCATGAATAAATTATTCCCCTCCGCGCTGCCAAACTGTGCGACAATGAGCGAGACTGTATTTTGCCATTTAAATTTCTGAGCCCATTTTCATGCAAATGAGAAATTTATTGTCACAAACCATGTAACGTTGGCAGTAACACCTTATCTTAATGAATATCAAGTGTGGCTGTATTTCGCTGCCGCACTAATCAAGTTTTAGTTGGACTGTGATTCATAAAGGGACGATTCATGGCTCCTCCACTCACACTCAGGCTCCGCGGCCGATACGACTGCGTTATAAGGATTGATGAAGTCATCCATCAGATTGATCGCCAGCATTCTACCAAATGAAAATGATTATCGAATTACTGTGGCCGCGCCGTTAAAGGACCCCGCGACTCGTAAAACTGAGAAGTTAGAGCTTCTCTGAGCCCACTCAATTAAAAAGTACGAGGTAATCGCTTCTACATGCTGTTAGTTTGAGTTATGGTGGTTAGCACAGTCCCCCGCCGCTGGTGCACCTCAGTCTATTGTGCAATTACTTAAGAAATGATACATTAAAACCTCAGAAAGCAGCAAAGGTCACTTCAGGTGACCTTTAAAGTGTCGTAAAGTTAAACAGAAAGTTGAACTGTGGTGTTTTTTTTGTCCGTTGAACTGCTCAGATGTTGCCGTGGAGCATAATCCCCTAAGCCTCCGTCCACTGTGAGTAGCGTGACATGGATTCTTAGCCGCTGAGCCAAATATTGATATTAATCAAAACCTGAAAATGAATTAAGCTTCTTTACTTGTTTATCGGTTTGTTTTTGACCTTTCACACGAGGACGGAGCCGCAGTGTAAACAGTCGAGGCCTATTGTTGCCCGGAGGCCGGAAGGTTTAATCTGTTTTGTGTAAATACAGACAAGGTTATTATTTATTAAAAACAACGTCTCACGTCTGCGCAGCCTCGAACCAAAACCAGATCAAAAATAAAACTCTGACATGTTACATGTATGTGCTGCACGAACATCCACATGTTTACTTTTCTACCAAACTCAGTGACAATGAATTCAAACTCAAGATGCTGTTGTTTCCTTGTTGTTCGACAGGTGTAACAGACAACTGATAAATATATATATAAATAAATAAATAAATAATTACATGTTGTCAAAGGTTTTGTTTCTAATGCAGCATTGAATCATAATCAGAAGCAAAGTTTTGCAAATCTGGATTTTTAATCGACCAGAAAAGTTTTTTAAAGAATTCAAACAATGAAACTTGTTGAACAGAAAAAACTTCTTCAATGTTTTAAAATTTTGATCTTATAGGTTTTTTTTATTGAATCTGATATAATTTATTATGTTTATTTTGTTTCTGCAGAGTGAATCAATAAAAACAACATGTTGCATGATTTTCAGTACATGTATGTGAGTGAACGTATGTAAACATGTGCAGGCACCTTCATTCTAACTTGTTTCTGTCTTTTACTCTCTTTTAGTTTTAAATTCTTTAGTTTTCATTATTATCTTTATCTTTTTTTATTTCACAGAAGTAAAGTTACACTGACGTTCGTAGGATTAACACTTAAAAGTTTCGATCACTCTCCTATAATAACAGAAAACTGTTCAACACATCATTAAAGTACTGAACATGATTATCTCTTGTACTTGTACATATTTTCTACACGATCACCTCGACTGTACAACAACAGACGCTGCAGCAGAACATTTCTCACAAAGATTTGAAAAACAGCAACGTTCACTCTCACTGATGCAAACGGAGATTTTAACTCCTGTTGTTGTGTTTTGTTTTGGTTCAACCATCAAAATGAAAGTAAACAAGCTTCGTCTAAAACTGAAGATGTGAAAATACTCTCCCTCTCTGGGGGGGGGGGGGGGGGGAATCCCCCCCGAGGGCTTTGTCCCTTTGTTTTTAACAGATACTTCAATTACCAGCATGTGACTCAGGGGACAAGGTGACAAACATGTTGTTGTGTGTGTGTGTGTGTGTGTGTGTGTGTGTTTTCAGGAGCACCACCACACTCAGCTAATACCTCACAGCCTTCGCTTGATTACACAATGACTGAGGTGTCAATCAGCCGCCGCCACTTCCACCTCTGCACCGTCACTGACCTGTGCACCAATAGGAAGTGGCGAGAGGAGTCGTCGCCCTTCACCTCTCTCTCTCTCTCTCTCCCCACCCCCCCAACCCCCCCTACCCCCTGACTGCACTCCCTCCGTCCTCCTCTCCCTTCATTCACTGAGGATCAAGCCTCCATAATCCCTGGATTTTATATCCGCCAAAACAGCTTGGGCCCATCAGCAAATTGCGATGGCATATGGTATAGGTTTATGATTCATCTGGCACATGCATAGCAATGAGAGCCTCATCATCCGTGGGCAAACACCGGGAAAATATCGTAATGTTAAACGATGCCAGCCGTGGAGAGAGAGAGTGGCACAGGCCGAGTGGGGGGGGGGGGGGGGGGGGGGGGCTGTGTTTGCTCGGCCCGGCGGGAGCAGCAGCTGACGTCCTGAACAGGGTTTTGGATGTTTTTGGATGTGGAGTCCGAGTCTGAGGGTCCGACAGGGAGACAGAGTGTCCAGAGGTTGAAGAGGACGGAGACACAACGGGCCCCGAAACACAACATGAGTGGAAACGGCAGCGTCTCACCGGTGACGACTCTGGTTCGAGGAAAGAGATTCATGACATGTTGGCTCCACATTCATTTAAGATGAAATGAGAGTTTTTACAGCTTCAAAGCATAAAGAACATTATCTCAAGGTGGAAGGTTCATTCAGTCGTTAGTTAACGGGACATATTAAAGACTGATGCAGGTTTCAGGCCAGTTTGTGGGAAATAATTAATGTAGAATAATCCTCATGATGTTTTCACTAGTTCATTTCATCTAAATCGTATTAACTGTAGTTTTATTTACCCCAGAAAAGACCCTTTATATTAAAATACTTTATATTTACATGGAGGGGACCATCTCTACGGAGGCCGCCATGTTTTTTACATTAGTCCAGACTGAACAAACTAAACACTTTTGAGTTTTTATGACAACTGAAGCTGCCACAGGTTGCAGCTGCAACATGACACTTCACCACTAGATGTCACTAAACTCTACACACTGAACCTTTAAGGTTCTGTATCATTTGGATTTTTCCTGATTAAATCAAAACTTCTTAAATGTTTCTGAGGCCTAAACTCTGCCAGAACCAAAAAAAATAAACACAGGACAAGTTCGAAGTTGAAATTTAACACTGTTAATAATTTAACTCCCTTTTATTTTCAGGTACGTGTTTCATCAGTTTAACATTTTGTTATCGTGTCGACTTCAGTGTGAGGTGGATACTAGCTGAACATAAGTATTTTATTATTGTAACCGAGCGTCGTATAAACAAGTAGAGTCCCTCACATCTGATCAGATATCACAGATATCAGTCCTCTGTTATTTATATTCTTCATCAACATTCAGGAATTATTCTCTGGGAAAATGGTGAAAATGTTTAAAAACGTCCAAAAGTTCCTCAAGTCAAACAAACACACAAACTTTTATTTTTTAAGTAAATAATGTGGATTCAGTTAAAGTACATGAATGTGACTGAAATGTGTAAAAGTATTTTTTTATATTGAGCTTAATTTTCTCTAGTGTCAAGAAAACAAAACTTAATTTAAATATCAGATAAATGATGATATCTATAAAACTACTAAAGAGAAAATATCTGATTGTGTGAAACGTTTTTTTCTGAACCTGTTTCAGTTTTAACACAAAAATGTTTCAGACACACACACACACACACACACACACACACAGAAACCTGCCTTTACACCTGAATCTGGGCTGCGCTCCGTGATGCTCCTGCTAGGTATGAAATAATGATGGCACAATATGTGTGGCGAGGCGCCGGGGGGGGAAACGTTGAGTTAGACCGAGCGAGATCACCTGTCTGTCCGGAGGGGGCGGGGGGTGGGGGGTAAGGGGTCGCAGGTCCGTCTGTAGCCGATGATAAACAACACACTGACTGTCGGCTCACGGCTTCTCCGAGCGGCCCGTCGCTTCTGAACCGGCGTTGACCCGAGCACGCCGGCTCGGCCCTCTGAGCCAATGGCGTCGGGGGCATTGTGAGCCCGGGCTTACCCGGCGGGGGGGTGGAGCCCTGGCAGAGGAGGGTGGAGTCACCTTGCCAGCGGCGTCTGCTTTAATGAAGGCAGAGGGGAACTTTGGCTTCGAGGTGTTTGTGTGGAATCATGTCACATTTCCAAAGAGGCACGAGCGGCGGAGGCGGCCGATCGCTCCTGACTTCTCCAGCAGATGTTCGGAAATGGTGCTAATGTTGTGGATGATGTGAAACTCTGACGCTGATGAGAGCTGAGTTTAAACTCGGATTAAACAGAAGTATCTGCATCAAACATCCAGATTTATCAAAGTGTTCCTGTTGATTCCTCTGTTTCAGAAGCTCTGTCGTTGATTTCAGTTAAATTAAAACTCACGTCCGAGCAGAGATTCCATTTATTCCATTTTCAAATCAGTTTCACTGTTCGACATGAAACATGTTTAGTTTTAATTAAATTTGTTAAAGTTAAAGGTTGAAACACCGACAGACAAAAAACATTTGTACGTGAACTCAAGTTTGACACAGAAAAAATAAATAAACATGTGAATTTTTAAACTGCAGATAATTTGAGTCTGTTTCTATGAAGCTTTAAGTTTCGGGGCTCAGATTTGATTAAAGAAATGTTTTTAATCGTGAATATTTTTCCCTCATGTGAGTAGTAAGTGTAAAAAAAATGTATATTCCGAAAAAAAAAATTGTCTTAAAAGCGACTAAATACTCTTATTACCTGAATCAAAGTCAATTTAAAGCCTTTAAGAGTTTAAAGAGTCAAATTCATTTGCTCATTGTCTTTACTTTTCACTGCAGCGAACACAAATCTCACATGTAACACGACACATTCAGTGAAATACATTTTCCGTTTCCCCCTGCTGCTCTCCTGAAATATCTGAACACCACCACTGACACAGTCTCATCATCTTACAGGAGTCGTAAGTCTTTATCAGCATTTACGGTACATTGGGCTTTAAAATTCACAGGCAGCTCAGAGGAAAAGAGCATCAAGATAAAGCTCTGAAATCCTGAGTTCTGCTAATCCGCCCCACCTGCATTTCCCACAGCCGTCGCTGAACAGCAGCCCCGCGTTTCGCCTGAGAAGGGGATTTAGTTGTAATGCTCTCAGAAAATACAAAGCATAAAATCAAGTGTCAACTCTAACAAGCTGTTCTCAGGGGCGGCCCGGGCTCAACCTGGGGGTCCGCAGGGGCTCCGGCTCTGGAAGGTTAGCGGCTGCATTTGATCCCACAGTTTCCCAAATTTCAGAGACAACTGTGCAAATCGGGAATAACCTGTGAAGCCAGACGGGCTGGTTCTCTGTGCTGGTGGTGGTGGTGGTGCTGGTGGTGGGTGGGGGGGGGGGTTTGCAACAGCTGCTTGAGTCTGCTCGCTGCCTGCCAGAGAAACTTTATCAGGGGAAGTGGAGGCTGAAGTTTTATGGCACTAAAGCGTCTCCATCAAATTGTGAAAACAGACCCTTGTGGCGCAGCTCAGGGCGGATTTAGGAGTGTGCTTTGTGTTTCCTCGGCTGTTAGCGTTAATGCAAAAGTGGAAAAAAAAACAAAAAACCGCAAAGAGCTTCGGAGGCTGTTGTCCTCGTGTGCCATCGACTCCTCAGAGCATCATCGTCCTCTGTGAATCCTGAAAGAACCCTTTTGTTTAGAGTCGCACGTTTTCTGCAGAAATGTGAGTCACAAACATTCGAAACTCAAAACTCAGCGGATCGACAGATTCCTCGTGTGTCTTGATAGTTGTGAGTTTCTTTGCAGCTGAAATAAGAAATATTTGCAGCGTCTGAGCTTCTTCAAACACGCGGCATCTTTTCGGGTGATTCAGCTTCTTTACTCTCCTCTCACTCGTCTTTTATTTGTTCGTGTCAAAGCTCTAAATACTGAGCTCCGTTACATGTCACTTCATGATGTACGAGCTTGAATGGCAGCGTGGAATATGTGCATAAAGGCGATTCAACAACCCAGTGATTCGTCTTCTTCTTCCACTGAAAGAAAAAATGTCCAGAGGAGAAGAGCATCTTTTTTTTTTTTTAATTTTATTTGTAAAGTAAGTTTGTTTTTCAATGTTTAAGTTGTTTTTAAAACAACACATTCATTCACAGGTTTGTTTTTCTAAGAGTCATTTGCAGATATTTTTGCAGGATTTGTCCTTTTTCTTCTTTTTTTTTAAATCACTTTTATCTTCATCTCATCTTCAGTAACTTGTGTATTTTGTTTTCAAAGAGAGAAGACGTCACATCACATCTTCACACTGAAGAAACTGTACGAACTGAAGCTCTGACAGTTCACAAACAGATTCGTGAACGGTCGCGCTTTGGTTTTAAAATCTCGTCTGGATCTTTAAAATAAACTACGATGAGCTCGTTCGTTCAAATCCAGTTCGGACGCAATGATTTCATGAAACTCTGGATTTTATAATAAGTTATAGGGACATGGTGTCGCTCCACAACCTGATGAGAGGAAAAGTCTGATATTCATGAAATCAGACATGAGACAAAGATGATTCTAACAATGAGGAAGGGTTATTGTGTACACACACACACACACACACACACTTAAAACACACACACACCTCAGCTGGCATCTTGTCACAGCATGCAAATGTGGATAAAGCAGAAGGTGTATGAGCGCATATTTTTACTAAATGCAAGACCTCATTTTTGGGGCGTTGGAAACCTTAGGGGTTTTTGTGTGTGTGTGTGTGTGTGTGTGTGTGTGTGTGTGTGTGTGTGTGTGTGTGTGTGTGTGTGTGTGTGTTGTGCCTCCGGTGACTGACTTCACAGGGGGAGAGGCTGCACACTGTCCACTCCTCTGTCCACACACACTCTGTATAATCACGTTCCCTGTCGGGCCCTATAAATCTGTAAGGGCCCAATTAAAGATGGCCTTCAGCGTGTCCACCCCTACCAGCACACACGTGTTAAAAAAACACACACGCAAACACTGTTCGTTTTTTTCATACAATATATATTTAACACAACAGAAACAGCGTTTATTTCTTATTATAAAAACAGTGTAAAACTCCAAAATACAAAAAGACATTTTTGGAATCGAAGGTGCTTTTGTGAATATGCGAATATAAAAACACAAACTTACAGAAAATAAAACGATAATTTACAGTCAATGAGTTGAAACTGAGCAGAAACTGAAGCATGCAGATGAAATCAAAGCTACAATCTGGCGGAAATGTTTTATGAAATAAAATAAAATGAAGATCAACAACTTGTTTTTGACCCAAAGTTCAATTTAAAGTGTTGAAAGTTAAATGGTGAGAAAAAAAAAAAAGAAAAAAAAAGTAAACTTATCTTTTTCTTCACTTTTGAATCTTAAAACATTAAAACAACTTTAATCAACAAGAGCAGAAACACAAAAATACACATTTTCATCAAAAACAATTTACAACAAAAATATATCTACAATACAAAAAGTGTTGGACAATTTAAATACTGTGTGTGTGTGTGTGTGTGTGTGAGGACACACAGGGGGACATGTGATGTGTTGTTACCGTGGCGACTTGTGTTGTGACTGTTGTGTAAATATCTCATTAGTCCGGGTTGAAAACATTCTCATGCTCGTAACAAAGATCCAACCGACGCAGTTTCCTCGTGCACCGTGCGTCCAGATAAAAAAAAAATAATAATCCTCCCTGCAAAATTATGCAAGAGGCTAAAAGTGTTGAAGTCGGACATAAATACCAGTGCACCCCACCCCGAGGATCCGATTCAGGTTTATTTACGTCCCTCCGATCAGGACGAACAGGAAACAAAGGAATAATTAGACCGGCGTGTCGCGCGGCGCCCGCCTCGCACGCGCTCATGCCCACCGAATGTGAGACGCTCGCCCATTCCCCCTGAAACTTGATGGTTGTTGAACTTATTTTTAGTGTCATTTGATAAGCTTCCCTGCTTGCACAGAGACATCCCACTGACCCAGCCACTGGTCATTGTCTATACCGCTTCCCGTCAAAGCCGCCGCGCTTTGTCAGGTTTCGACTCGAATATCCATTTTGCATCTGAAGTACGGAATCCGAAGTGACTGGATCATTCGAGCCTTTTTCTTCAGCTGCTGCCCCCTTTCCTCCCCCACAGTGTTTCCGCTCACGCTGACATCATTTGGGATTGGCGTCATGACAGCGCGCTTGAGAAATCCACAATATATATAAATATATATCCCCTGCTTTTTTTTTGGGGTGAGGGAGTCGTGGGTGGAGGGGGGGGGTCACATAATTTCTGGAAATGAACAATACTTATCCGTCCATCGCATCCGTTGCTTTTAGTTTGCGTTTCGGAGGTGGCGCGGCGTCACCGTGGCGCCGTGTCCTCTTTTTCCCCGAGAACAACGCGGTATTAGGTCATTCAATGTCAAAAGGCATAAAAAAAGAGGCTTCACAGGCTGCTGCTTGCTGTTGCCTTTAATTATTCTAATTAAACTTTGATATTCTGGTGCCGAGAGAACTACTGGGTCGTGACGCGGCCCGAGCCCTCAGAGGATGGAGACGCCGGGCCGAGCGGCGTCCAGGCGGCTGTATCTATATCTTAGAAGTCTAAACTGATGGGGCTGTTTATGGGCAGTGATGTGCTACGCCTTGCTGAGCAGAGAGCAGACTGCGCTGAAAACAGGGGCAAAAAACACCAAGCGCCATGTCAAGGTCTTCAAGGCATCAATCCCTCAAACGTAGCTGGAGATCATGATGGCGAGGAGGCTGTCCTGCGGTCGAATAACGCTCTATTAATTTCCTTGTCCCGAGTGCATAATGAAAGGAAGGTGTCTTAAAAAAAAAAAACTTAACTAAAGGGCGAAGTCTTGATGCCTTCTAGTACCTTAGGGGCATCCTGTCTACAATTTGTCATGCGTGTGCACTTCTCAGTGTTAAAATGACAAGATAAGCCGGTCAGAGGGCGGCCGCCGGGCACCCGGCTCTGCTGAAGTTGGACAGGAGTCGCGAGGAGACATTGCCAAGAGGCAGTGGACTTCTGCACTAGTGAGGCCCCACTGGGATTATTCCGACTTCCTCGCCGACGGCAAACAGCCCCTTCCTCCATGTTTTTTTTTTTTTTTTTTTTTCCGATAGCTTCCGTCTGTGTCCATGAAATTTGTTTTTTCACAGAAGGCACAATATGGTCAGAATATGTTAAAGCCTTTGGTGCGGATGAAAAGCTAACCCAGTCTGAGCGCTGGCTTCTGAGGGGGGGGGGCCTGTGTGTTCCTTATTAAAATTAATTTAATTTATTAAAAAAAAAAAAAAAAAAAAGTTTAAAGAAAAGGTTGTAAATAACTTAACGGATAATTTCAGCAATAATTACATTTCACCCTGCGTGTGCTTCGAGCAGAGAAGCAGAAACTTAGTGCAGGAAGTGAAGCGGAGTGAACAGATAGTGGTTCTAGCTGCAGGATCATACGTCTTTTTAAAAAAAAAAGAAAAGTGAAAAATGAAAAAGAAAAACCTGAAAATTCTTCTCGTCCACAGAAACAGCTCCGGTTGGTCTTCACACGCTCGTCTGTGTTTTCTACTGATGCTGCACTCGGTTGAAATTAATACAGCGACCCTGAAAACAAGAGACAGAGAGATTTTTAATTAAGATCAAACTTATATTTGTAAACTTATATTTATTTTATTATCCATATTTATTAATTCATATAGAGTTTAGAAACAATTGTTTTACTTTTAACACCTTTAGGAACCGATATTTTTAATATGAAAATAAAGAATAAATATTACAACCTAATATATAATAATGATAAATGCTCTTCACAGATAAATTCACTGTCTCAGCTGAGGTCGAATAAATCATAAACTCTCAACTGATGAAGCAACGAGTCTGTTCGCAACCTGAGAACACAACAAGATAAAAAATCCAGCCTTCCTCTGTGTGTGAGTGTGTGTGTGTGTGAGTGTGTGTGTGTGTGTGTGTGTGTGTGTGTGTGTGTGTGTGTGTGTGTGTGTAGCAGTTGTCTGAGCCTCAGTGCAGCAGTAGGCCGACTGGCACCAAGAGGGAGCTCTCACACAGTGAATCCTCCGCAACTCAACGGCCTCCAGCCTCACACTCTCACACACACACTCTCTCTCTCACACACACACACACACACACACACACACACACACACACACACACACACAGACACACACACACACGCCTCTGTCTTCACATGTGTTTACTACCACAACTGTATTTCTTCAGCGTTACAACCCGGTAGTTGTAGTTTTACCTTCAAAGACACAAACAGAGACTGACTCCAGACCTGAGGACAAATTCCTCCTCAAGAGCAACAGCAGAGTTTCCCTTCATGAAACATTCACTCAAATATTATTTAAAAAATAATTTCACACTTTCTCCTACTTTCATCAATCTCTCCAAACAATGAAGGGGAGCGGAATCTTTCTTTGTGCGTCTCACAGCTGTGGTTGTGCGACAGTGTCTCTGCTCTCACCAGGACGATCAAGTGGTTTTCAACGTCCTTCAAATTCCAAAACAGATGACAGAAACTTCCGGGTGTTGATTTCTGAGGCTCTGTGAAGGTTGAAGAAAACTTGACCACGCGGCCACGAAGACACAAACCCCAACTTCTGCTGTGTTGCACGAGTGTGTGTGTGACCACACTTCAAACAGAGAAGTGGCCAGAACCAAAGAAAAGAAGAAGACACGTCATGTTGCGTCGTTTGAAATTATTCAGTGAAAAGTGAAACTGAAATAAATTCAGGGGGAGTTACAGCGACTCTTCAGACACAAATGCTGTTCGCAATAATTCTCTAATCTGAAGAAGATGTTAGATTAGAGAATTCTCTCTCTCACTGTGAGACTGACGCCTTTTTACTTTTATCTTTAAATCTGACAAATATGACTTTATATTAAAAAAAAAAAATGCTTTTGTGAATTCAACTCTCTTGGAGAGACGTGATCACAATAAGTGGCCTTCACTGTGTCGAGAGTGAAACAAGAGTAAAGAGGAAAATTAAGAACACGTTTCTGAGCCTGAGTTCTCTCAGTCGTCTGGTTTCTCTCAGGACGTGAACGTGCTCTGGTTCTTTTCTCTTCCATCAACCGTCACTTTCCAGGCCCGATCTCCGAGGGTTCACTGTTTCCGGACGAGTGTGAGCATCTACACTAAGTTGATCGTCATAGTAACCGTGCAAACACAGACTTTTCTGACCTTTTCTGTCCAGCATCTCACGCTACAACCCCCCCCTCCCCCCGCTGTTACAGCACAAACTATATTTTAAGAAAACGTCTCAGTGAGTCCAGAACCTTTTGCCAACAGGTGACGTCATGTTCAGCTCCAGGTATTCAGTCGTCATGGTGACTCAGAGGTTTTTTACTCGATGTTCAGGGGAGAAGTTTTGGAAAATAACATCAATATTAACAAACTCTGCAGCTTTTTTTTCTCTCCTGGGAAAATCTTCCTGGAGAAGCTGAAAACCGTGCAGGCACATTCTTGCACATGCAAGGCCGCGCCCCGTCCAGGTGGCAGCTTCCTCGCGGAGGCTTCACCGACAGAAATGACCACGAGGCGCCGGTTCGTCGGCCGCCTGCTCAACGCAGACCTGCCAGTTCCTCATCGTACAGTATCGGCACTACAGTCTGGCTCGGGAGCAGAAGCGTGCATGGACCGACTGTGACGAGGGCTTTAGACAAGCTGGAGAATCTTCCATTCCTCATTATTTGGCAGGACCGCTGGGTGTTTGGTGGAGGGGCGGGGGCTTCGCTCCATCTCTGCATGGTAAGCCCCTCAACGTGTACCCTCTGCAGCTAATCTCACACAGTCAACAAATAAGGCACATCAGATGCTGTTTTGGCCGCGGCCATCAGAGCGGCTAAGTTCAGTGGATTTCGCTGGTTTTACGGCGAGGGGGGCTCGGCGAAGGAGGGGGGAGGGGGGGCGCTCTCTGCAGCGGCAGGATGGGAAGGCAAAGCAAGGGGGATCTGGAGCGAGGGCGAAGCAGGTGCGGCACAATACGGTCAAACCCATTCCAGCTCCTCGGTTCCCGGATGAGCGGGGCCCGACTTGGCAGCGAGCGCCGCCTTGTAACTGGGCCATGTTGGAGAGACGGGGGCCCACCTGTGCCACCCGGAGCGGCAGAACAATAGTCTGGATATGTCAGCACGGAATGTCAGTGAAATCTCATCAGACAGACGGGAGCGTGACTGCAGATAGACGGGTGGATGAGTCAGGTGGTGAGACGGAGAGGTGAAGAGACAAGAGGAGGGGGTCAGGGCGAGAGGCATCAACTTCCAAATGAGGACTGAGATTAATAATGTTCATTGCTGACGCTCCAGTGACATTATGGTGAAATAAATGGAAATATACTGAACAGGGACACCAAAGCACCAAAACACGAGATCCAGCCGAGAATCTCAGAACGACTGATTTAAAATGTATTTGTCTGTTTTTTATCAGAATTCATATTTAATCTATAAAATATCACAAAATATGAAACCAACAAAGTTTTGATTCACTGGTTCATTTTCAGACAAAATTCAGCGTAAACTGAAGCTTCTGAACTCATCCTGTGGCGTCGTGTGTTAATATCTCTCAGTATCTCGGGTCGAGCTCATGTCAGCTGACCCTCGCTGCGGTGGCGAGGTCGGGAACAGATCGGGTACATCCAGATCTTTATCTGGATCTGCAGCTGTTCATAGAGATGAGCGCTCTGAACTCATCTATTTATCTCTGCATCGTTTCCTGAGAAATACATTTAAAAAAAATACTTCTCTTGCAATGCAAAGTGAAAAAGTAAGTCAATTTTACGGATTCTTCCTTTGTCCCAAAACTCAACCTTCCACAAAAAGCCGTAAAGTGAACACGAGTCATATTTTGAGAGCAGGTGCTGCATCTGATCCGGTCCTCGAGTCAAACCCTGGAACTTTCACTCGTACGTTTCTCTGGCTTTTCCTTCGCTCATCTATCAAATTAAGCGTTTGTCTCTCGATGACGTCGACTCAGAACAAGTGTCCCCACGACAATATCATGGAGACAAATAACAGAAGATAAACACAGCTGATCAGGAATCAGCTTCCTTCCAAATATTTGCACTGGCTTGTCGTATTAATCGATTAGTTTGTCACATTTGCAAAATCAATAAAAAGAAAAGAAGCCTGAAAGAAGCTTCCATTTAGGTTTCAGAACAAATCTCCCATCTGGACTGAAGTGCAAAAACACTTTCTTGCTTGGGAGTTGTAATCCAGTTGCAAGATGCTTATTTTGCAGTGATAAGCTTCAGGCTTTGAAAGATTTTATCACCAGAACAGAGACTTTTTTTTTTTCTCCCACATTAGAGCTTTGCAGCTATACAGTATCTGAGTTAATCCAGGGTTTAGTTAATCCAACAGCAACAGGACGACTGCAACATTATTCCAACACTTGTCTGTTGTTTTGGTAAAATAATGTCGACTTGAACCAGGGAGGGCATCGAAACTGTCGGACGTGTCTCAGACCTCGTTCTGCGGTGGTCGAGAGAGCGCAGCGCACTACTGATAGAAAACACACGCAAATAAAAAAATCACAAAGTAAGAAAAGTGCTTCGTCAATTTGACGACAAACAGTCACAACTCATGCAAATCCAGAAACACGCTGCAGAGAGTGAAGACAGAAATGTTTCCAGGGGACCCGGAAAAGTGATGAACCTGACCGTGAAGTCCCATCACCACTGACGAGTGGCAAACTTCACAATACTTACAAATACTTTTACTGAATCAAGTCAAGTTGAACGGATCAGTCACAACCTCTTCTTACGGTCGATCGCTCTCAATAGTTCTGTTATGAAATGTTTCGTGAGTCCAGAGTTTGTGACACACGTCTGGATGAACGACCCGAACCACGACCCTGAGCGTTCTCAGCAAACCTCAGTTTAAAAGCCACGTTGATGCAATTCACCAAACTGCCTCTAAGTGTTTGAAATCTTTGACGAAAAAAATGTGTGAACTGTTCCTTTATCAGATCCACAGTCGTCCTCTTTGGACAAAATCTCCACACAGTGTCACCGTCGTCCGTCGAGCCCCTGCCTGTGAAACCTCGGCCTCCAGACATGTGTTCTGTTTTACTCCGTCCTCTGCCACATATTGAACAAATTAAAAGTTCAAGTTGGACGGACGAAGCACAGCTGCACGGGGACAGAGGAGGACGCCAGAGTGTGAGCAATCCTCCCTCCACGAGGCTGCTGGCCCTCTTCTCACAGCACCTCACACACACAGACACACACACACACACACACACACATAGACACACACTGCCCACACAGCGCAGCCATCTGGCCTGCTGGGAAATCAGAGCCACCTGAGACTCGGCCAAATACATGATGCTTGCTGACAACTCGGGCATTTCTTCTCATTGTAAAGAGATGAATAAAGATTCTACAGGCACATAAGGTACATGGGAGGACGACGTTAATAAATAAAAAACAGTTACTCCTTACGATGCCGTGAAGTTAAATCCTTGAACGCGACGTATGTGAGCTGAAATCTATCTCCTATTACAAATTAGTCGAGAATTCTCCCCCTTTGGTTTTGTGCTGCCACCAACCAGTAAAGTTTTAATCTCCATATTGCTTTTCTAGATTATCTTGAGGTCACTGTGACCTTTGACTAATCTCATAAAGCTGTTTGGAATCTAATCAGTTAATCGGTGAGTCTAAGTGAACATTGAAATTTGAAAGATTTCTCTTAAAATAATGTGTTCACAAGGGGAAAAAAAAGAGTTTCGTGAGGTCACATTGACGTTTGATTTCCAAAATCTGATCGGATCCTTCATTAGTTCAACAGAATGTTTGTACAAAATTTGCCAAAATTCCATCCAGGCGTTCTTGAGGTGTCGTGTTCATAACAATCATAAGGACGGGCAACCCCAAAAACATAATACCTCCGACCAGCGGCTGCTGCTGAGGCACTACCACTGGTTCTATGTGTACTAAATATTCAGGATATAAATACCTTCATATTTACATATGAACAAGGCAACGGCCGAGTGACATTTACAACTTTGACCCTCGTGGACATGTGGACATGAGGACATCAGAGCCATGATACGTGATTTCTACACATTTCATAATCTGCTCGTCTGTGAAGGTCGGATTCAAACTGGCAAGTTCTTCCTTTTAAATGAGGGAAACCATTTCTTTATCGAATCAAGGACACATTGTTGTATATTTCAGCTCTCGTCAAAGAGGCTTCTTCCAACCTGACTGATCAAACCACTGGTCTGAGTGAACATGGATACACAACCATGAGCTGTCCCATGTTCTGCCCCCAGGTGAATAAGCTCGTCTTCCTCTCTGTCGCCATTTTCTCTCTAAAAACACCAAACGTTCAGCATCTCATTCACTTGTGCGCTCTTTGAAAACTGCAGGAAAATCTTAAGACCACAACAATGGTGACAAGTATAATCAGCGACAACGAGTCGGAGCTGTGACTGAAAACAAGCGTTTTACGTTTTCAAGCTCCTCAGTTTTAGGGGCAGAAGCGTGGGCGGGAAGGCGTAAATGTAGCAACAGTGAGGCGTTTGTAGTCTGGATGGAGCGTTGGGCTTAATTCCTCAAGCTTTTGTCAGCCTATATGTGTTTGTTCCTGCAGCCTGGTCAACACGCTGCAGCTGAACGTCTCAGATGAAAAGCACCAAGCGGCTTCAGACTCTGAATCTGCGGCTGCGGCTGCAGGGAACACTGCTGCCTTGCCTGAACATGGACGCCACACTGTACTGTAGGTGCAGCTGTTTCCTGTCTGGGCCTCCTGCTCGCCGCCCCACCAAGCCTCTCAACTCAACCACCCCGCCCTCTCTGGTTTTTGTCAAGAGTAAGCGCACATCATTGGCAGCTAAAAGCTCTGGGCACCGTCCCTCTGGTTGTTCCAGGGAAATGCCAATCGTTTTGGCGTCGACAGGGCCCTCACAGACGGTGCAGGAAGGCACAGATGGCACTAATGGACGCGCAGAATCCAACCGAGGGACCGGGACAGAGCCACACCGGAGCGCCGTCCAAATAACTGTAGTGTGAATGTACTGTATGGCCAACGCGCCACTCTGCTCTAGCGGGGCCGCTGCCACAGCGATGCGGCATAAAGAATTTAAAATGATGAAATAATCATAAGAGAGGGAGCTGGTGGGAGGATCGGCGTGGAGCGGTGCCAGGAGGATCAGACAGAGGAGAGATTGTTCTTAGGCCGATATGTGTTGAAGCCACTTAGACAGGCCTCCTCCGAGTCTGCGATAGGAAGAGCCAGTTTATAGACTGCACCTTCTCCTGGTACAATGATACTCGTGTAGAAGGTGTAAACCAGCTGATAGTCTGTTTCATGACCCCCCCGAAGCGATAGACTCTCTCCCTCCATTTCCCACGTGAGGGCCCACATGCTTCAGATTTTAACATTTGTTGTGCAGCGCATTCACAAAAAACACTCCGGTCTCTGTAGCTGGTAGCGCTAAACAGATGCTTGTAGGAAGAGCTCGTCGGTCGCAGCCAATGAAAACCTGTTTGGAGCTCCGTGTTCTTTTGATAAAAGTTTGAATACGTGAACAGGGTCGCGACACCTTGAGTTTCAGCCTTTTCCCGACCGTCTGTGTGTTTTCTAAAAATGTAAGCGGCGAGCGCAAGAGCACTTAGGTGGGCAGATTGGAACCGGAGAGTTGAATGGAAAAAAGTTTCTCAGGTGCTAGATGGCAACGGGAAATATACGAAAAAACATTTTGCGACGTACCTTCACGTGAAAAGACGAGAATTTAAACTGCAGCAACACCCGAGTTTTTCAGAAAACAAAAAAAAACAGAAGCCAGTTCTGCAGTGGACACGCAGACACGCAGCTGTTCCGTGTCCCAAAAGCTCAGATCTGCAGCACAACACGCTCAGATAACATGTGCAAACCTTCTGAACGTGGACTCCAAACTTAAAAAAAATAAAAGAGGGGAGGGGCCCATTTGTTAATTTTTCCTCTGGGTGCCACCGAGTATCAGCGTCCACAAGAAGCCAGTGGGCTCATCTGTACTTTTAAATTATGTGTCATCGCCACAGCCGTCCTCGCAGAGAGGCCAGGAGAGACGCCACGAACACTCAGAGCTGCACTAAAAACATAAGCTCACTTCATGTCTCCGGGTCACGGCCCCATCAACAAGCATCTCATGTCGATTCGAGCACGTGCACAGTTTGTTTCTCTGTTTTACGCTAAAAGGAGCGAACCTCGCTGACGCTCACACCTCAGGGTCTATTTTTCCTTTTAGATGCTTAAAAGTGCAAAACACCACCGATGAGTGAAATCTGAAAAAGCAGCATCCACGAAGCTGGTGAGGATTTGAAAACAGGAAACTTAGAGAAACGATTTAAAACCTCCCGGTAAATAAAGACGTAGATTTCTTCATCACTTCCTCCTGCACAAGAGAAAGACAGAAACTAAATCCACACGCAGTGAGTGTGGATTATAGATCTGTACTTGAGGATTCTAAATTTGATTAACAGTAAATCTCACACACACACACAAATTTCTGGAAATATGAAATAGTATCAGCCATCATTTTGCTCAGGCCGCAAACCAACAGGCATCGTGTCCAAACCTGAGCTGAGCTCTAAGTTCTCCACAATAACAGGAACATGCAGGATTCAAAAAAATCAAGTGGTCCGGCCAATGTGACCGAACGAGACCCAAACACGAATGAATATAAATCTTTAATTCACGATATCTTCTCCTGGGTCGTTCAAATACTGCAAAGAGCAGAAAAGCTGTGTTGGGTCGATATGAAGACACTTGCTTTTACAGTTGGTTCTCATTTTTTGTGTTTCAGGACGAAATCAAAGATCTACTGTGACAAAACTGTGATTCTTCATGAAACTAGATCCACCGATGGAATATTCTCTCTGTGTTCTTCGTCTGGAGTTGAAGGTAAAAACTGTTTCTAACCAGAGATAAATATGTTTAAAATCCATCTGGGCCAAACTTTGTTGCCTTGAATTTTAATCTGTCAATATTTTAAAAACAGACGATTCAATCTTCACAAACCTTTTTGTAAATAAAGGTCTTAGTGCGACTCATTAGCAGCAATGTGCTTTACTTTGATGCCAGTCGTGTTTTTGTGTGAGCGAGCAGATAAATTCTCAAGTGCCGAAGATCTCATTTTGGAATGGAACTCTTTGATTGGCCTCGATTTTTGGAAAGTGTCCCTTCAGTGTGTGTAAATGTGTGTGTGTGTGTGTGTGTGTGTGTGTTACTGCTCCTGCTCCCTGCATGGTTCCCCCACTTCCCCCTCCACCGGCGGCATGCTGGACGGGGTCACATGCGATCTGCTCTGAGCGGAGATGCAGGCCATGCGACAGCGAGGGCCAGTAATTGGAGTGAGCTGTCAAGACGAGGTGGTGTGTGTGTCTGTGTGTGTGTGTGTGTGTGTGTGTGTTGTGCACGTGCCAGGGCGGCTCCTCTCCTACAGGGTGGCACGCATTAAAGTCCCTGATGAGGCTAATGCAGGAGGAAATGGTTTTGGCGTGGCGCCCGGCTGAGAGGTGAGAGGGGAAGGCCGGTCTGGGTCGACACTGACCTCGACTGAATCTGGAGCGAAGAAAAATATTAAATAAAGGCGCAGAAGAAAGATATTAAATATGTGTTTCTGTTTATTCTGAATAAAACAAAGTTTGCACCTTCAGGTAGAAGATATGGACGTTAATCTCGTTTAATTGTACGACAATTAAATCATCTGCAGATATGTGCTTTTAATTTGTATTCATGACGGTTTGAATGTGTCTTTTTAAAAATGTCCCTCGTGTGTGTGACGTTAAATTAAAAAAAAGAAATTAATTGGTCACCTGAATTTATTTTCCAACAAATATTCTTAATATCCATTAACTTAAAATTCAACATCTCATATTTGTGTAATTATTGAATCATTGAACCTTCAGACGTGATAATCCAGAGAGAGATCACAGCCCTCGTTTCTCTGCTGAGAGTCGATCAACTGATTAAAGATGCAGATTTGCGGCTAATGATGTGTCGACGTGAATCCGCCACAAAAAAAAAAAAACACGCGACGTCTTCCTGCAGTTGACATAATTAACGACAATTACAGACAGAAAAAGTCAAAGAAAAGAATTAATGGCACGCTGCCTAATCACAACGGAGATAATTGTGTTGTGGCTCGATGAATTACTTATTATTAGCTTCTCTGACAATTTGGTGTCATTTTATTCTGGTCAGCACATGAACATCTGTAGCTGCTTGTTAGCGTTCGACTCTGACGGACAGAAAAGTTTAATTTCAAACGCACATTTTCATTCTCAGATATTTTAGCATTTAATTCTGTGTCATTTTAGGTTTTTTCTGATTTATTATTTTGACAAAAAATAATTGTGAAAGAACCTGTTTACTCTTATTCTACAATAAATCTGTTCTTATATAAATTGAAATAAGATTTCAGGAGCTGTGAAATGTTTGCATCTACTCAACTGTTTTTTCATACTAGTGATAAAAAATGATTCTTTAACTCTTGTGATTTTAACCCACAAAACAGATTTACATCATTTTAAAAATGTCATATATTCTTTTTTTAGAGGCAAAAAAAAAAAGAGCATATATTTTATCTTTTGTTTATTAACTGTTAACTCTGTGTTGTTGCTGTATACGTTCCGAAGGTGTTCTGCTTATTTAGCAGAGCGCACAGTTGATTTGCACCAAAGCTTCACGGCTCATAATTCACGACCAAAATCTGTCTTCATGTTCAAAGTTGAATTTGACTTTACAGCAGAAACTCTCAGCTTTAAATCTCAGCGGGAGAAAAAGTTGTTATTTACGAGGCTGTAAACTAACGGGGTGGAAATGCGGGCGGGCGAGCGGCGGCGGCGTCCTGCTACAGCGGGTGGACGAGCTCGGTGATAAAGCATCTTGTTAGCTCTACTGAGGAAAATATGCTTATCAAGCCGCATGTTAATACAAGCAGTAAATAATGTGATCATCGGCCAGCGATGCTGGAAATATAACAGCGTGAAGGAGCCTGAAGCTACGCTGACGACAGGGAGGTGTTTATGTGTCTCGTTTTTTTCCACATGGGGTACAAACTGTGAGAACTGGGCTAATGTGACCTGAGCGTGGAAGACATGAGCACTAACACACACTGGGTGGACCAACTGCAGGCTATTTACCCAACATGCATGTATGAAACCTCACACAGCTGCGCTAAGGCTGCAAACACGAATAACAATCAGAGTAACGTGATAAATTTACACAGGAGACAAACTAGAAACAGATTTTTTAATCAGGAGATTTTTTTTTTTTACTGCGGCGGCGTCCTGATGCTGGAAAACTGTAAAATTCAGGTTTTATGAGTTTTCAGGTGAAGTGAAGCTGCAGGTTTTATTTCGGGGGATGAATTATCTCGTGCTCAGTTGCAGGAAACATCCAGGAGACTGCACGTGCACGTCAGGACTCAGAAGACTGAGATTAAATGACGTTATTATTGTTTTCAATGCACATTAAGAGGAAGTGGGATATCTTTAAACCTCTTGTTCTCATCGCACCTCCGTGGGCTCTGAACGACCCACATGTCGGTGAAGTCGATAACAAGATCAGCAGGTTTTTCATGTAAGCAAAATGGACTCTACTTTTCTGGGTTCACTAATCTGAGTGTTTTTTGAGATCTTCCCTCCCGCTCACTGTTCAAGCTCTGACACAAAATGGCGCCACGCGTAGCAGAGGTCTCGGAGTGTGCGACACCTAAATCAGTCCAGATGAAAACAACTGCTGTGAGCCTCTGTGGTGCATCTGCTTCTTTTTAAATGGTCGCCGCCCTCGTCAGCTGCACCGACGCTGGTCAACATTCTCGACTGTGACAACAAACACGACTCTGGGGGGGGGGACCTTGATTTGTTTGGCAGAGCGGCGATTCCTTTGCAGACGATGACGGGCCCTTGCGTCTTTGTCTCAACGGAGACAAATCCTTGGCGGACTGTTTGTTTGGAGAGGGGGTGCGAAAACAGTGCACGAGTCTATCAAATCAATTAAGAGTCTTATGCAGAGAACGGCCTGGCCCGGTCTGGAGGAGCTTGGCCCCGGATCTTTTGTGAGGGGTTATGTGAGTCAGAACGTTTCCGCAGCCAACAGTCATGACTCGTGTACTAACACCACCAGTACGAGCGGCGGGAGGAGGGGTGAAAAGCTTGCATATGGCCAGAGCCAGTGTGTCACATTTGGGCTAGAGTTCACATTGGGCTCAGACGCTCACACCAGTGAAGTGAGGCGAGGCGAGGATCGGCTGCGGCGCCGCGTCGGAGTTTGAGGGGCGAGATTTACCAGCTTAGAGAGCGGTGGGTAGAAAACCGCACCACATGTCCGCTGACATCGTTTCTCCTCCGTCTCCTCCTCGACTAATACAACGGACAGTGTTTACGTTCCTCTTATGTTGTGAAGAGAAACGAAGCGTCAAGAGCTTCTTCATGTGCCACTCAGGCTGATCCTGGACGGCCGCAGGGGAAGAATTACTACTTCCTTGTCCGTCAACATTCAAACCTGGATTTCGTCCAGATCAGCGTCAACGCAAAAACATCACACGCGCCACCGTTTGATTCCCCAGGTGACGGAGCCCTTCACACCGTGACTTTCCTGGTTTTTTTTCGAATATATGCAAATGAGTCTGTTCTCACTTTCCAACACGTCTGATTTGATTTTTCTCTCAGTGGAATCCACAGACACACACGATGCCACGGGCAGATTACGTCCTCTGGAGGCGTTAGCGCACATGCGTGTTTGAGTAACACACAGTACATGTTACTGTGATTGGCACATACTATAGAATAAGTGAAATTTCTTCTCTTTCTCGCAAAAAACTTCCAGCAAAGACTTGTTCGTCTTCTTCGAGGTGCAGATACAAACGAAACAGCAGCGCAACCACAAATCCTGTGGGGGGCAGCGTGGGCGATAGTTGCAGGTAGACGAGACACGAGGAAGAGATTCCAACAACGGTGAAACTGATCCGTTAAAAGTCAGAATCTCTTTAAAATCCGCGGGTTTAAGAATTTCTGAAATTCGGATTTACGTTTTTTATTTCTTCTCTGATATTTAAAATCATCGATTATTAATTCAGAACACAAAGAAATCGATAGATGAATCAGTTTGATGGATGAAGGAGCGTAGCTGCATCGGGATGTTGTGAAAAAGGTCAATTAACACATCAGACGATACGGAAACATCTGCCGACAGATTATCAGGAGTGGTATCGGCCTGTTGCTCCATCAGTCTGACGCTCTCTGCTCTGGATTCTGCCGTTACACTGATTGCACTGTTTAATTAAGCAGGTTTTCAGACTCGGCGTCGGGTCAACACTCGCCTCAACTTCTGCTGCCGCCGTCAGCGTAAATCTGAGAGCGGCCTGCATTATCTTAATTTATTTGCATATGTTGGAGACCACAGACATTCACAGTCGCCCGAGGCCTCATCTCAAACACTCGGCACTGAGTGTAATTATTCAACAGTGTGGAGCGGCTCCGTTTTCTATTACAAGGCATTAAAAAGGCTAATATCGCTGCTGGTTCCCTAATGGCGAGGTTGGTGGCCATGTCATTTATTACTGCGCGCAGATACTGCGAGTCTCCCCGAGGATATTTCACCAGGAGGACGCACATATGATGCCGCAGCGACCGGCCGAGAGCGTGTCTTTGCAAGTTTGCAAGTTTTTTGGGGGGGTGGGGAGTCACGCGTCTTCATCGCTCTCCCGTTGCATGTTTTTTTTATTCAGCGTGTCGACGTCACTTCGACTGAAGGGAAAACGCCAGCCACCATGTTTTATGCATTAGCTTTTCAGTTCAGTTTCTCTTTCACGTCGCCGGAGCCAGACGAAGCTTGACTCGCGCTTCGGCTTTTATATTTTACAGCAAACAGGTTTCATACGTTCGCTGCGGATGCGTCGGCCTTGATCGCACGCCAGCCGACGAGACCCCGCAGAGAGGACGATGGAACGTGACACAGATGCAGCGTCTGGGATGGGAATGTGTTTGGATGCAGCCTCATTTCATCTTTATCTCGTTGAGACAGTAATGATTTTTAAGTTTGTGGTTTTCCCTCGACGGGTGAAGACAAAACGTGTTTGTGCATCAATTAATAATTAAGAGAGATGCACTCAAAAACAAAGGGAACACAGAATGACAACAGGTGGGAACTAAATCCAAAGAATCTTTGACAACAAGGTTTTTACTCTCAAGTCTCTTTCTGTTCTGACAGAGAAGAAACTGTGATTCCAGCTTCAGTATCTTTACATACGACCGTTCTAACAACACAGGGACGAATAGAATTTAAAATCAATATCACAATTTGTGTTTGGGTTAAAGGCCTCAGGTTCAATTCCGACCAAGCCCAAAGAAATCTTAAAAAAGGGTCAACGTTAAATAAAAATGTGTTAATCGTGGCGTCAGTACCTGAGTTTCAGAAGCGACACAGACATAAATTCACTGCTTTTGTCGGGACTTTAACACATATTCTTGATATTTATATTAACTCACGTCAGAAAATTGTTTAATTTCTGCAAAAATCCACAAGAAAATGTTTATAACTGTTTCATTAGTTCCATGACTCAAGTAATGAACAGATGTCATGATACTCTGTCTTACTTTCTTTATTTTAAGCATTTTAACATAAAATATACTCATCTTCGATGGATGACATGTACACGTCCACTGTTCCACTAATAAATACAGGAAACTGTTTCAATCTCACACAAAGTTTAAAAAAGTCTCAAAGAATTAACATTTTTAAAGATGGACTCTGTTTTTTTTCAAATATCAATATATCATTTTTTACAATATCCCACAAGATTCAGAGAAAAACCTCGTCACAGGATCGTGGATCTGAAATAACTGAATCCTGACAAATCTGATGTGACTCCACCTGAAAGTCGACAAGAGTCGATATCGAATCGTCTTCCAGCCGAAGTGACGGAGACGATGACATATGAGCAGGAGGTTTATCGGTCAACTTATCGGTGATGGTGCAGGGCAGCAACTCTCACGCACTCGATCTGTCTAATTGACTCAAATACTCTGCCCTGAAATCCCAAAGGCCTCGAACGCACACACACGCACACACACACACAGACACACACACACACACACACAGAGGCCCCCTGTCCCCTCTGCTCTCTCCTCCCTCGCCCCGGCTTCATTAGCAGCGGTTTGCATCATCCCCGGTGAAAACGTCACATGTCATCAGTGACTCCATTCTTTATCACTTCCTGCGGTATAGACAGTGTAACCTTCAGAAACCTGCTGCCCACAGTTTTACGTCTTAATTAGGCGCACTGTCACGGGCACCCAGCGCCCCTCGTCCCGATGTGAACGGACAGAGAGCGATGGAGACGGAGAGGGAGTGCGAAAGACGCAGAGGAGGACAAAGTCACACACCGAGGCGGCAGACAAAGGCCGAGCGAGAGGGAAAGAAGAAAGGAGAGGATGTAAAGTGGAGGAGAGAGAAGGGCAGGAGCAGGGAGAGGAAGAGGAGGAGGAGGAGAGTGGAAGTTGACGTGCGGTCGATCAGATGAGAGAAAGTAAAGGTGGAATATTTTGGGTGAAGTTAAATTACATTTTTAATTACGGAAACATCCAAAAGAAGAAAACACATTTAAACAAAGACCTGGTGATCAGCATCAATATCAGTAATTATCACAATTAAATCTCAGAAGCTTTAAAAGAATTCAATATATAAAGTTCAATATATGGATGAAGCAGAAAACTAATTTATCTCAGATTTATAAAACGTTGAAAATTGTTATAAACCTTCACTTTAAACTTAAATTAATTAATAATGCAACTTTTAGTTTGACGACTGACGATATCGACTGATGTGAAATTGTTTTTATATCGTGATATAATTTCTGGCAGAATCGTCAGCCCATACTAATGATCATCTTTTAACATAGGTACGATCAAAATGTTTAAAATCATCGACGCAAGCAGCTCAAACACTTACTCAATGAGCAAAACAATAAAAAGCAGGAAAGAAATAAATTAATACATTATTTGAAAGTTTCAGGTTCACGAGCGGTGAGTCTGTGAAGCTGTAGCTGCTCCTGAACTTTAAGGTCCTGAACAAAGCCTCTTCCTGTTTCCCTCATTTACGTTCAGTTCTTTGATCAAAACCTTATTTCTGAAATCTGCGTTCTCTTAATTAATGTAGGTTTTTGTCACAGAGAAGCGTGAAGGAGGAGGAGGAGGAGGACTTTCAGTGGAAGAAAAGCAGAACAGAGCTGAGAATTGTGTTGGCGACTCGCTCGGCGAGAAAAGAGTGAAAATCCGGCTTAGCGGCGAAAACACTGGAGATGCTTGTGTCCTCAGTTTGGGGACAGCTGACGGGTTAACACTATTAAGACTGCGGAGAACACAGGACTGAATGTGCATCTGTGCCTCCGAACACTGCGACTGAACGGAGACACGGACGCACAGACAGACGGACGGCAGAGGAGCGAGGGGACGACGCAGGAACACAGATTCTTTTTGTTGCTACACTTCTATATGACGCCTTTTTCTTTCTGGAAGCAAAACGCAGCTTTAACAGAATTTGTACGACCTCGTCTCACGTTTTCCACCGTAACATAAAGTATTTCTACACTATAACAGACCCCCCCCCCCCCCCCCCCCCCGAGAATACAAACAACAAACAATAAGAAGAAAAAACCCACAGACGCTCGTCTGATGAGCTGCTGTACGACGGCCGTGAAAAAAAAAAACCCCATCCCAGCACTTAGGCATCAATTAAATCTGTATCATCATCACTCAGTGTAATTGAAGGTGAGACAACCTATCAATTGTAAAAGATCACACTGTCATTAAGGTTAATAAGCTGTTTTATAAACTATCGCCATTAACACCGGATACATCTATTATCATGATGAATGACATATTGATAAAATAGGCGGGGGAATCGTCGGGCTGGCGTATACGAGAGAGACGCTGACACGAAAAACACTCGACTCAAACTGGAGAAAAGTGGAAATTTCATGAGCTGGGACCTGAGAGAGAAACGACAGCTACATCTGGAACCTCGTCAGGAGTGTTTTCAATTAGCCGCCGTGCAGTTTTGCCAGCTATTATCACATCTACATCTTTTCCCATCAATTCATTATGAAACGTGATGTGATTTATTCATGGGACACTCAGGCTCCAGTCTGGAGATCATACGATGAATTTAACCCCTGGACTGAAAAACGTGTGCAGCAGCGTCCTTAAAGAAGACGCCTGTTTAAATCAGTGCATAAAAAAACTATTTTAAATGTGTGAGCTGCATTTCTAACATCAGAAAAGTCAAATTCTGAGTTTTCTTCCAGCCACGATAAATTATTTTCGTACATCTGATTCCTTCTCTTACGTCAGAGTCAGTTTAGATTCATTCACTCTGTCTGTGACGACACAAAACCACGTCTCAGGTCCTTTTCCTCGTCTCATCCGAGGTCACTTCACACAAGCAGCAGTAAAAAAAAAAAAAAAAAAAAAAAGATTTTTTAATTAGTGTCAAATACAAATTAAAACGTCTTTAAATTGCTGTTGAGCCCACAGTTTGGGATGAAAGCGCTCGTGCTTAAGCTCATTAGCGTAATTAATCTCACGTTAAAGAAGTGGCAGAGGCCCGGCGCTGAAGGAGTTAACGAGGTGGAGCCAGTAATTGGACGAGGAGCGACCCTTTCAGGGCCAGTGACGCCGACATCCGCTAATTCACTTAAATGGTCACCAGAGGCGGAAGAATTGGATCCGGAGAGAAACAGGGAGCGGCGTCGAATCTCAGCATCATCAGGGTGGATATCACAGTTTTTCGACTCTGTGGTCAAAACCAGAAACGTCATAAATCAGCTGCAGCTCGCTCAGAGTCCTTCTACTGGTCTCCTGTCAGTTCTTAAGTCACACGTGCTCCCAGTGTATGAACCAGTGCGGCTCGTCTGATCCTCTGGTGCGAGTCAGCGGCAGGTTTTTTTTTTTTAGCTTCTGTGCTCCAAAGCCGCCGGAGCGTCGAGGACCTGAGAGCAGCCGGACGAGCTGAAATCTTAAAAAACGCAAACTTAAAACCTCCTCCGCCTGGTTTATGGTTTGTAGAAATCTTATTTTATGATCACTTGAAACGGACGCGCAGCACAAAAGAGCATTTACATGGCTATGATAGCTGTACCTAATAAACTGAACCAACATGATGGCAGAGCAACAGAAGTTTAATTAGATCATTACTAAATAGGTTTAATCAAACCTCCACTGGTTCCAACATCCTACGTATATATTTCCTTTATATATGTGTTTCATTTGAGGCTTCTCGTTGGATGAAATAATCAAAGTGTGGACTTCGTATTGTTTTTCGTATCGTTCTGATAATTTGATGTTTATAACAAACTCAATATTGAGAAAGGTTCAAGTTACTGATGTGATATTGAAATCAGACGTATATCACCGATCTGAATAAACCGTGCCGGCTCTTTAAAGAAGATATCAGCGTTTAAAAAGTGAGTGACCTGTCGGAGTTTCAGTGACTTTAGAGAGAAGAGAGGGGGAGGCGTGTGTGTGTGTGTGTGTGTGTGTGTGTGTGTGTGTGTGTGTGTGTGTGTGTGTGTGTGTGTGTGTGGCCTGCAAACCAACCAACAGAACCACATCAGTGACACTTCACTGCTATTCATAATAGAGACGAGGGGCTCAGAGGGTGAGACTTTCAGGGGCTTCCAGGCCAATTAGTTTATTTTCTGAGCAAAACAAATCAAAAATCAAATTCATTAAAAACGGTTCCTGCCTGGGAACAGGAGTCAAGATATTCGAGTTGAGGAGGAGGAGGAGAAAAGTGGAAAACAATGGTTGGTCAAACAGCTGCTGTTGTATGTTCTGTATGTTCATATTTACATGTTTATTCATAACGTACGTCTCTTATCAAACATTTCAGAGCGGATCACATTACACGCAGCTTCATGCGACGGCCCTTCACTACATATTAGCCGGCGCCGTCACACCGTTACATTTATGTATACAAAATACAAGCGGCCTAATTGAATATTCACTGTGAACATATTCCCTGCATAACATGACTCCCAGCTTCCATCACTTTAAAAATTCAAATCAATGGGAGGAGAGGAGGGGAGCATTAGAATACATTACTGCATGTATGTGTGATCCTCCTCCTCCTCCTCCTCCTCCTCACCTCTTGACAGACATATAGAGGAGGAGGAGGAGGAGGAGGAGGGCAAAGTGCACGCGACATCGCCGGCCTCGGCAAAGCTGACGTTAACAATAATGTAATTTAATTAAAGCCAAGATCCCAGCGGTCCTCTCCAAACGACGGGGGCTTTTGATTTTAATAGGTGATGAAGAAATGGCTCAGCAACCGGCCGACAACGCCACCGACCAGTCTGAGGGATTCTCAGATAAAAAAAAAAAAAAGAAAGAAAGCGGGACATCAGTTCAGATCGTATCAGGCAGGGGGTGCAGGGGGTGCAGGGGGTGCAGGTACCAGCCCCGGCCACCCAAATACAACAACACTGATCAGCTACTGGAGAGGAAGAGGGGAGACCCTGAACGCAGCGCGGCCGGAGGGTCCCGAGAACAACAAGGCTGGAAAATACCCAAAGTGGATTTCTCCGCAGAACAAGATTTAAAAGAGAAGAGGATGAGAAAAAACAAGAGCTAATCCAGAACTGAGCGAGCAGAGATCAGAGTCAGAGTCTTTACATGCTGATGAATGACATTAAATCTGGACGGATATTAAAATCTCACACAAACAGCTTGTTTTTGTTCTGCGTTGCCGGAGAAACAGTTTTGTTTTGTTGTTTTTTTTTTGATCTGTCACCACAGCAACAAAACACATGAACGAAGAAGAATTCAATTCATCATCTCTATTTATTTACTTTAAGCCTTTGACCGTAGAAATACATGTACATGTAAGTGAGTATTCAATGTATAAGAGTCGTGTTTTAACGCTCTGGACGAAGTCTGAAGAAATAAAGTAATTTATATTATCGTGCGTAATAAAAAGTCTTTATTGTTGTGAGTTGTTTTTAACTGAAAAAATCTTCGACGACTCAGATCGAAGAATCAGATTCTGAGAAATGAGGAACATGAAGGGATTTGTTCCTGACGCCTCTCTAATAATTTTCTCATTAATTCTCTCTTTTTCTCACATTAGGCTTAGTTTTCACTTTACTCCTCCAACCAGCCGCCACCAACAACAATCTCACACACACACACACACACACACACACACACACACACACACACACACACACACACACACACACACACACACACACACACACACACACACACACACACACACACACACACACACACACAGGGTTCCCTCATTGGTAATCCTGTTACCAGCCAGGTCCCATCTTGGACTTGCCGTGCAGGGCCGTGGATGAGGAGGAGGAGGAGGAGGGGTGAGTGAGTGGGTGGGTGAGGGTGGGTGTTTGGGGGGGGGGATTAACATGGTGGTCATTATCGAATTTACAACCAGTCATACAGACATCTGCCCTACTTTTCCTGTGTTAATGTAAAAAGAACTAATCTGGTTAAGAGAGCGCGGGCGCGGCCTGTAAATCGGCGGCGCTCTCCGCCATAGTTAAAGCTGTCACTTCTCTTGTGGGGGTTGCGGCGGCTGAATGGAGCTGTCAGCCGGCTACTTGTTAGGGCTAACAAGGCCGTCCACTGATAGGACTAATGAGGCCCAGGGCTCACCGCTACCCTGCACAGCAGCCCACCACCGCCACCGCCACCGCCACCACCGCCACCACCACCGCCGCTGCAGAGTTCTGTGCTGTGCGACGTCTAAAGAGCTCCAACGTGAGACAGAGCGCAGATCGATACGGATTATTATGAAAAGACTAAAAACATAGAGACACTTTCCGATGCAGATCCCTTTGTTTTAATCATCATCGAAATCTGTTGAGGGAGTTTTTCCTCCACAGTCGCCGAAGTGCTTGCTCATTGTGAAAACTGTTGGGTTTCTATATATTAATATATATATATATATATTAATACGATTATAAGGTCTTGACCTTCTATGTAAAGTGCCTTAAAATAATGTATATTATGATTTGGTGCTATACAAATTAAATGTAATTGAATTGAATTGAGGACATGAGAGACTTTTTATGTTTTTACTTTTAATTGAAACAAGTGGAATAATCTCGAAGAAAGAGTTCTGCAGACACAATCAGTCGGGAGAGTTGATTTTTGAGGTAAATTCTCTTTTACCTTCACGCAGGAGAAAATACACTAATGCACGACCCACAAATAAGAAGGTAAGAGAAAAATATTAAGTAGAGGAACATCTGAACTCGCACTTCGCACATGTATATGCGATAAATACCCATGTTGCCTATGTTATCAGCAACATCACATGAGATTTGTTTGGAACTGAGCAACAAGACTTCAGGGGTTAAACTGCAAAAATGATTTAAAAGAAAAGAAATGTCTTGGAAGCCGGAGATAAACTAATAAAGTCCAGAGTTTGTAAACTGTGAGACTTCCCCCGTGGCCTGAGAGTAAAGATGAATCCCTGCACGTTCTCCCACATGTTCTCTATCTCACATCTTATTCATCTTGTCCATTTCCTCCTCGATTAAAACCCACACGACGCTGATCCTCTCTCAGCAAATAAACACCACTGACTGAATTCCTCCGTTTTCACACAGAGGTAAATTAGACGCTGGTTGTGGGTTAAATGTCAAGACTTTTTTTTTTTTTTTTTGTGTGTGTCTCCAGCCTTTCCCAGTGAAGACGAGTTCTCTTCTCTCAATGCTTCATTATTTGTGACGCCCTGGTTTAATTCCAATTACCCCTGTTAATTAGGAAATCTCATGCTCTCTGATCTGGAGCTTCATTTCAGCCTAATGTCATTTGCCAGGTTGTTTACTTTCGATTAAAAGCCTTTTATTGTGAAATTAAGTGTTACATTTGTTTTCGGTGAGGTATTTCTCCGCGTGACGGTAAATATCTCGTCAACACGTGGATGTCCCCTCGCGTGCATTAGCCTGTGTTTACTCGACATTAGCTGTCAACTCTTTCTTAAGGATATATATTAGTACCACATTAGCATATTGTCTCATCAGACGTTTAGGTACCAAATTATTCTGTCCGCCGGCTGTGGAGGGAGCAGAACGTGGGCCTGCCGCCACGCCGCACACCTTCAAGACCGTGTCATCTTCGCAGGCCTTTTTTTATTCTAACGCCGAACAATGCAGTTCGACGGCTTTTATTAGTTTCAAGAAAGATGTTCTCACCATATTCAGTGTGGCGTCGTAAAGACACAGGCAGTAACAAAAAGGGAAGCGTGAAAGGATGAGTGTGTGCATCTGTTGACATTTGTTTTGTTTTTTTTCTTCAAACAATGCAGAGCTAGTGTTTGCTCTGCTTTACATCTGAAGATGAGGCGACTAAAAGACGGCGAGCAGGAAGCTGCCGAATACGTCTTCATGTTCAGTTCCATAGAAGACTGAATAAACAGTCTGTCGGAGGAATCTCACTGTCGTGCACAGAGTAAATTCTTCCGTATCGTTTTTTTTCTCCTCACTACAAAGAGTCATTTTTCTTCTTCACCTCTTTCAGGATGTAAACTGGGTCATTGTGTTTATCTCTTCAGTTCCTGTGAGGCGGCCATTTCCTGTCTTGGATCGTGTCCATGTGACCAGACTGCCCAGAACATACTGATACACCGGTTCACTGCTGATCCTATGCCGTGGCTATTGTCCAATATTTAAATCTGTATTTAAACCTGATTTACTGGAGTTGGGTTTATCTGATCTACTGCTGCTAATATTGCACTTTATCGTCCGATCTCTTTCTGTGTGGACGATGCAATCTAAACATATATCTGGACAAAACCTAAAAGCAACGGGTGAAGGATTAAAAATCTAAAGTTGGATGATCAAATTTAAACGATTGGAAGGTTGGAAATCTAAAATCATGCCCTGCTTTGATAGTAATCTGTAACTGCTCCACAAAAGACTCCATTTCCCACAATCCTCTCTCTCAGCTCTCATCACAGATCATGGCTGTGGAAGATGATAAACATATTGGAAATATTTTTTCCTGCCACACTGATCGCTCGCTCCTCGACCATCTGTCGCCGAGAGAAACTTCAGCTCCCTTTTCACTGGAGGAACGTTCCCCCCACAAAATGTGACCCGGTGGCTCACGATGTAAAAATGCAGCGTGGAGGCCAGAGAGAAGCTGCCAACACTCGGAGCCATGCTCCAGTTTGTTTACACTCATTATTCTCTCTTTTCTCAGGATGAATAATTACTGATGACCTACTGATGTTAGGATCCTTCGCGAGGCACCTTCAGTGAAATACTGAAAGTAAAAAGCAGATATCTAACGTTTTCACTTGGCTCCGGTTCCGTGACGACGATCACCTCGCAGCGTCCTAATTGAGCCCAGAGAAACCGGAGGCCGCTGCCGAGGAGGGAGAAAATAGACCCGAGCATGTATTTCTGTGACCTGGGAGGACAGCTCTGCCGTGCCACGCCGTGCTGTGCCACGCCAGGCTACGGCAAGCAGACTGTCACCTATACCCTCGGTGGCCCTCGGCTTATGCCAGCCTCGTCCTCGTTATTTCTTTTTTCGCCTTACATCCATCCCTCCCTCTCCCTCTCTCTCTCTCTCTCTCTCTCTGTCTCTGCTCCCTCCATCTGACGGGACTCTTCCAGAGCAGGTCCTCGGAGTCCCTCTGCTCACAGTCACTTAATTAAACGCTCCCACAGCTCAGTCTACGACGTGACCGGCGGCTGTTAAATTAAGATGCTGTCACAGCCGGGGCACGGAGCGCTGGCAGGGTGAAGGAAAGATAAAACAGCTGAGGAGAGGAGAGGAGGAGAGGAGTAGAGGAGGAAGGAGGGAGGCAGAGAGGTGGGAGGCTGCTTCTACGACCACTGTGCTCTGCTGCCTCCGTTTGTTTTGGTGAAAAACCTCAAAACCCTCTCACATATTCCGGAATCCTGACGTAGAATGTTTTCATATTCTTGCTTCCTCCGAGGAGCTTCTATTTTTATCTGCATATGTGGTTTCACCAGGGGACTGATTCCTTTCTGTATCTTCTGAATTATCATTATATGTCATGGGAATACTGCTCGGGCTCAGATATAAGAAAAATGAAAATGAAAAATGAAAAAAGTCTAGTAGAATGAAATTTAAAGACAAAAATTACATAAATAGAGAAATATATAATAATAATAATGCTATGATGCCAAGTATGACAGCGACATGTCAGGATGACAGAAATAAGCGCAACAAAGAAAAATGTGTTTTTTCTTTTCAGATGCGATACGATGATATTTGAGATCTCAAACAACTAAACAAGTTTCTCATCTGCGTCTCGTTTCTCTCTCACTGACAGTCGCCTCGTTAGAGCTTTAAAATCTAAAAGATTCAAGAAGGAACTCTTTGCACAGAATCCCACAAAAAAAACGTCTTTTCTGAGCTCGACAGTCTAGAGGTGCATCAGATAATAGCATTAACCTCCACACACACCAGCACACTCAGCCCACACGTCCCCCTGGCGAGGAGCAGACGAGCGTGAGAAGAACAAATGGAAATCCAAACGGACTCACAGGAACTCAAACGCCTGCTCTCCGTTTCTGGCTCGCCCGCTCGCCCGCCCGCCCGTGTGTCTTTTTCTGTGGGACTCGGAGGGTTTAATGTACAGTGATGCATCATTCATCCAGCACCTTGTTGGGACATTTTGCGGACAGCTGCTTTCAGAAAACAATACCTGGAGTGTGAAGGTGGGGGCGGCGAGAGCTCACCACCGCCTCTTCAAAAAGAGCCAGAGTGAGCATCAGAATAAGGCCGCCACCCCCCCCCCACCCCCCATCTCCGCCACCTTCCTCTACCTGCTGTCCCCAGTCGATCCCCGGCAAAACTTGGCGGCAGATGTTGCTGTGCTAAGTTGGCTCTGAAGTGCCTCCCCGGCTCCCCGGTCTCACCGACAACACAGTCAAACCACATTAGATCTCTTTATTTGTGCCTGGGGCAAGTTCGGCACTGCAGCTGTGTCCACCCCCGCTCTACCTTTGGTGTTGAAGGCCCTCAGGCGCTAAATGTGAGACCACAAAAAAAAAAGAAAGACAGAAAAAACTGTTTCACTCTCATTTTCTGTCTCTCTTCTGCATCTGCTGACAATCCAGCAGTCTGGCTGCGGGCGGCAGCCCTGAGGGAGGGAGGGGTCAGCGAAGGAGACCACTGAGCGAGGGAAGGAGGGTGAGGACGGGAGGAGGAGGAGGAGGAGAGCACGAGGTGGCGTGGACACCCGGTTCCCCGAGCTGAGCAGATGTCTGCGGCAACCTGCTTCCTTACACCTGTACAAGTCCTTGTAACCTCCGCGGAAGCAGCCCGCAGAAAAATTCATGACCCTGGAGATTTCCTGTCCGCCATCAAAGAGCGCTGCCCTGCCTCCCCGCCTCCCCCCCCCCCCACCGTCCCCTCTTTCCTTCTCCTCCTCGTCTCCATGTCCCCGCTGTGCACTCCACACCAAACCAGCAACAGGACACATTTTAATCAAGCCATGTTTCCTTGAAAAGACTAAAATAACAATGGGGACCAGGGTACAGAGGCAGACCACACCATATCAGTCGATGTGAAGTTTTTATATTAAAGAACTCCACTACAGTGAGGTCATAAAAATATAAATACCATTTCAATCTAGATCCAAAAGTCGGGATGCAGCTTATTTTCTGACGTCACGATGTCGTTGTGTTGAATATCACAAATAAACAAAATCATTTTCTGATCAACACGAGCTTCAGATGTGTTTGGTTTGTCTCAGCTGTCAATCATGATGTTTCTCATCAGGAACATGAACACTTACATTAGTGGTATAATAAACTGCAAAACGTCCTAAAATGGTAGAAGTCTATTTATTTGACGTGCACTTTGACTTTTAATTTTAGTCCATGTCCCGTCTAATAACATGAAGGAGGCTGGGTCTATTACCTGCACTGCAGCTAGCCACCAGGGGGCGAACGAGAGTAAGGTGTACATTTTAAAACAGCTCGGTTAAAACCATCATCTCACAAACGGCGTCCGTGGCCTGGTGGCTGATTCCCTCCCGTGTCTCATACAGTCTTGATCACGGACTTGAAAGTGGCGTTGGGCTCGGTGATCGGCATGTGAATGAAGCGAGCCAGCTGTGTCAGGGACTCCGCTGGCAGCCCATCCTCTCCCAGTCTGAGTGCTTTGACACAACTGGTTTACTCACCAGCGGGTTTCGCTCTCACTTTTCTCCTCCTTCAGAACAGTTCGCTCGGAGCGACTGGGGCGACCCCATGTGTGGAGACATCTATCATCTCTCACACCGTGGGATCTGCCTTTTTTCCTGCTCGAAACTCCGACGGTCGGACGAAGGTCGTGCAGGGGAATTGTTGTCATTTCAGCACGAAAACAAAGCCAGTGAGCGCACTGCATGAAAATATGTAGGATTGGTCATCTCGTAAAATAAAACCTGGACTCACCGGGATGCCTCATAAAACAACCAGGAGCCAGGGAGCTATCGTCGTGCCAGAGAAACAAACTCACATCATACATGAGTCATTCTTGCTCTGACAGGGTGAAGTCGTTTAAAGAATACACACACACACACACACACACACACACACACACACACACACACACACACACACACACACACACACAACTGAAGTCCGGACATATTCCTGAAAGGATGCAAAAGAAGAGCCAGACATGTTTAAGACAAAGACGCAGATTTTGACGTCAAGAACCGATGCCGGTGTCGATGTGCTGCAAACAAACACAAGTATATACATGAGGTCCTGCCACAAACTCCTGCGTTGTTCCTCAGATGCGAACACAACACAACACTTGTGAGGAGCGTGCTCCCCCGAGTGACCGCCGGTGTCAGGTTTCAGTGTGTGTTGGTTTCTAGCAGCAGACCAAGGCTGAGAAAAGTCCAGGATTTGACCGTATTAGGTCTCGTCTCCCTGGTGCGTCCTCCTGTGAGTCGATGCAGCTGTGTCCTGATTAGGAAACAGCAGCACAATGACAGAGTTGTGCCAGCAGCTTCCTCTGCCGAGGCCGAGCACACAGATTACTGAAACGCCACAGCTGTAATGCAGCACAGCAATAAAGTAATGAGTCCTTTCGTGTGACTGTGGCGACTGAAAAGATTCGCAATGATAACAAATGCAGCAGATTAGGGGTTTTTTATGGCGGCTACAGCAGCATTTAGAGAAAAAGTGTTTGATTTAAGGCACCTCAACGCAAACCGTTTGAAACCCCTCCCCTTAACGCCCCCTGGAGGAACCTGCTCGGGTGCAAAGCTGACGTGAAAAATCCAAAAGGTCGTCGCATGCAGCCAGCGTGGGTTGAAAGTAGATAGATAGTAGATATGAAGGAGTCACTCTGAGCAAATGAGAAACTAAAACACGATTTTGAGACTGGGATTGAACTGACGACCCTCTGGTTGGTGGACGACCCACTCTACCTCCCGAGCCACAGCCGCCAATGAAGATGACGACACATTAAAATACAATAAACAGCACCACTGGTGTGACTCACTCCCTTCAGGCGAAGTTTAAAATACAAAAAAAAACCCAACACAACACTGAAACACTCATTTCCTGTATCCGCCCGCACACACACACACGCACACACACACACACACACACACACACACGCACGCACACACACACACTGAAGTATTGCACGCATCTGCTTTTTTATGATTTCTTCATCATGTGCAGGATCTTTTGTGTTGTCGTTTTGTAGATTTTGAGAAGTTTGGGTGGTTTCCTGTTGTTTTTAGCGTCTTACCTTCTCTGCAGAGCTGGGACGCATGAGGGAGACTCGGTCGTACTGCCGCCCCAACAAAGCCCACAATGCATCGAGACGACCCTGATCAAACAGAAAACATGGGCCTGCATTTAGATAACAAGGTCCCGCCATGTGCAACTGATGGTTTTTTATTCAACTGGTCTTTGACCCCGACCACTCATCATTAATGAAATTCTATACTTCGGTTGCGACGACCATCAAAGCTCGTTCAAATGATTCACATCATTATTATAATAGCAGTAAAGTAGTATTTATTGTGTCGCAGGAGTATTTACCTTGATGGGAGTGTACCATTTATTCTCTGCCTGGTAGGTGGGAGCCGGCTTCGGGGTGGGACGTTTCGTTATTGGCTGCTCTTCGTCCTCGGGTATGGACACGATGGCGTTCTTGGCCTTCTCCAGCCGGGCCCCCTCCTCCGTCGAGCCCTTTTCACCCCAACGCACCTGGACACACAAAACCAAGAATCAGGAGAATCTATAACGCAAATATCAATGATTCCGATAACAATAAACTCAATGAGGGTTTTCTCAAAGTTCTTAAACAACTGAAATTAAAAAACAATCGCTGGTTAAGATTAGTCTCAACATCCGTGATGATTATAACAAAGTATTTGAACAACTTCTATCACTGCACCGTAAATCCATAAGAAAATAAAACCACCTGAAACCCTGTTGTTTCCTTTGTTAATAAGCTACATGCTGTATTATTTGTTATAGTGTGTGAGTGTGTGAATACAGGTTTGTGTGTTTGCTAAGCTGTCCTGTCTTTTAATTGAATTCCTCACATCTGTTGCAGGGAGGAGATATAAAAAAAAAAAATAAAAAAAATAAAAAAATCCACCATCGCATGAACGGGGAGAGGTGATTAATTAGCGACACCGTTTTCAAGCTGTAGGTTAAGCCGTGACAATATAGAACAGCTTTTCAGAATCATCTCCGGGATACGTCCCTGGCCTGCAGCGTCATCAAGAGAAGAGAGGGCTGCGATGAATAAAAGATATGTTGTCACCTCAGCCCGTTAAATACACGTTTGACATATTGGCAGCAGGCGAAGCAGTGGAGCCCCTTTTTTTTTTTTTTTTTTTTTCTTCTCCTCAGCTTGACGTCGAAAACGCGGATGCAGAAGAAGAAAGAAGCACCTTGTTCTCCGAGCGCGAGGGGGCGAAGCTTCAGAAGTGGAGACGGACCTGTCGGTGGGAATCAACCTGCTGCGGCAGGAAGAGAGAGGAGGGAGTGCGGGGTTCGCATCTCGCCAACGCTCGTGGGGATAAAGTCAAGCGGTAGGAGCTCCCAGAGGATGCTGGGAAATCCCTGCAATGCCACCAACTTCCTCGAGGCTGGGAAGCGGTAGGGGGTACGGCAGCGAGGGAGGAGGGGAGGCTTTAAACCTGGATTCCCCGCGGGACGGAGGAGGCGGATAACAAAGGCCCTGCCAAGGTTTGGGGGAGGAGGAGGGGGGAGGAGAGGTGGGTGAGGTGGATATGTCAAGTTGACAGCAGCACTCAATCCTTCATTCCCACAATGACTTGATCCAATCAGGCCCGAGCGGCCAAGGACGAGATGGCAGGGCCTGTCACGTCGGAGGCATCAGTGGACTGACGAGGACGGCGGCACGGGTGGACAGCGTCAGTCCCACCTCCTGCCGCCTGTGCATCTCCACTAACTTCTAGAAAAAAACCTTGAACGTCAGCAGGTTTCTCTGAACATGATGCAGGTTTACAGGGGAACAGATGTCGGGTGCGTCACTTCCTGTCCGTCCAGGGATTGGATCTGACATTTGTAGGATTCCAGGGTTTTTATTTCACATGAATAAAAAGCAACAACACATTTTATTTATTTATTTTTAAACCATTTCACATCTGGACGGTGACATTAATCTGTTATAACAAAAATAACAGGTTGACCCTGAACCTCATGTTTTGAAAACCAAACAAAGGAGAATGATCTCTGACCTCCATGCGTTTGATTCCTCCAGCTCCTCTTCCTCCATAGTAGGAGGCGTCCACAGTCGGCCACTTTGACTTGGGCAGCGGCTCAGGCTCCTGAGAAAAACATGGAGGGAGGTTCAGAGACTCATACACACGTTAAATATCCGTTCACCCGCTGCAGCCGGATGCAAACTTCCTCTCTTATTACATAAACATCGTCATTTATCAGATCTGCAACACAAAAGGAAGTGAGAGCAGGACTGTGTCGCTATTGTTCTTTCTTTTCAGCTCCGTTTAACGTATGAATCCTTTTCCTCCCGATTGCAAAGATCATTTCCGTCATTTTGTCGAGAAGGAGAAGACGCTCGTGTCCTTACTTTCCGCTGCAGCCGTTAAAAATAATGTCACATCCTTACTGTGAATCCAGAATTACACGAGGTTCAAACTAGAGACCAAAAGAGATTTAACGACATAACTTTTCAACAAGAGTTTTCAAAATATAGCTCAATATTTCTGGAAATAAACGTTTTGACTCGAGTCAGAGGAAAAGATCTCTACCACAAATCAATCTCTTCTTCTTATTTTGAAAAGAAAGTCATTAAGCCTCATTATGCAGATTGAAGAAGATTATCTGATGAGTTTTCTGTTCAGTGTATCAGTTTAGAGACAACAGCATATTAATACTCACAGGTGGCGGAGGACGGGTAGGTGGAGGAGGAGGCGGCGGGTCTTTGATGACCTGGATAAACACAAAAAGCACAAGAGCGTCAGCAGAAAGTCCACGGAGGGACGAGTGCAAACACACAAACACACGCCCGCTCAAACCATGTCAGGACGAGCGCAGACGAGGCTGACGGAGGTGACTCGTGACAGGTGACTGAGACAAACAGAGACGTCCCTGAGCTCGTTGCACGGCAGAGACGCCGCCGCTGCCAGGCTGCTCTGTAAACGCGGAGCGCCGTCACCCCACTGACTACTGATTACAGGGATTCTGCTTGTAAACCAACATCAGGGGCCCCCTGTGCAAAATAAAGAAAAGCTGAAAATCAACTTGTTGACAGGGGAGTCTTTGGGGCGATCACTGTTGCCCGTTTAGCTCTTAATTAATTGGATGGGGTTCAGTGCTCCCGAGCAATACCCCCCAATCATAAAGTCCTAAGGAGTTAATTAGCTCCAACGAGATGCAGAGGAGGAGGCTCGGGCTCGGCTCGGCTCCAAGCTCCGTCTGGGTGGAAGATGAGTGGCGGCAAACACACACACACACACACACACACAGAAACAAACCCGACACTCTTCACCCACAGCAGAGTGACCAGCCCGGCGGCATTGTTCATGACAACACTGGGTGACATGGCACCTGAGGAGCAGGTTGTCCACAATGTGATTCCACTCAAGGACAAGATGCCTCGACGAGGTTTTTCAGATGTGCATCGCGAAGCAAAGGAGCGTCCTGACAGGGACATTTGTCAGGTGTCAGTCAGGACGCTCCACATTCTGATGTCCAACTTTTTCACTGCAGGTCGGCTGGAGACGCCTCGCGTGAGACGGAGTTTATTCTTTGGCGTTTTAAGGTTTCGAGGGGTTTTACGTCAACGTCAGGGCTCCGAGAACACGGAGGCCGAAGATGTCAAACATTATCTGGCCCCGCCTTCACAGATGTGAGGGTTTGCTCCTGTTTTCTGTTGAATATCGTTGTAAACTATTTGTTGGACTGAGACTTGAAGACACCTCACCGAGCTCCGGCAACACGACGAGATATCAATCACAGGAAGTAGAGACGGCATTACACAACAGACGAAGCTGTACCGTACTGTGTAAAGACGTTACCGTGGCAACAAAATGAACCGGTTCCATTCAAACCAATCAGGGTCCAGTACAGGTAGGTACTCGAAGGTCGATGAACGACACAACGTACGACAAAATTCTTTAGTCCCTGAGTTACAACGTGAAACCAGAACTAACCGGATCACATACAGAGCGTGGACACGAGACGGAGCTAGAAAGGAACAGAGCTTCCTCTTCTCTTCTCCGCACAGATTGTGGTGTCAGATAAAACATTTTCACAGTCTAGCGGACGTTCGCACCACACCGGTCTATAAATACTGTACATATAATTACAGTGAGGACGTATCTCAGCTGGAGCGGTGGTAAAGTGGAAGGCAGACCTTCGTCCATTAGTCATCAAAGACAGATAGTACACTGTCATCGCTGCTTGTGCATTTGCTAAATTGGTTTTTGAGGGGAGAAAAAAAAAAAGAGCAATGTAATTATAGCATATCATAGATCCTAACAGCTGTTTCGTTCAGGGATCCCACCACATTGGCCACATACTGTTGTCATTAGAATAATGAAAAATAATCAATTACCGTTAATTAATTGCTCTTTGACACACAACTGGCTGTAAGCAAATCCAGTGCGGGTGTGCGAGTAGCCTCTCCGTACGCTGATTAACATGATTTGAGCCACACCTCACGCCGACGGGATTATCTCTTTTTATTAAGTGCAGCAGATTTTCACGACATATTGTGGGATTATTTTTCCGATGACGGCACGAGGCTGCGGTTTCCCAGCTACCTGACGGACAGATGCGAAGAGGAGCGCTCAGCGATGCGGCGGCATAATTAAAAACTAAACCGCAGGGTACCATCTGACGTCGGCTCGCCATGACACCGGGGGAGAATCAGTCCAATCAGAGGAGCTCGGGGCGTCTAATAGAAATGTCTCCGAGGGGGAAGAGGAACACAAGACGATGAAAGTTGTGCATCAGGGAGCAACGCTGAAATTAAATAATAATAATGATCCGAGGTTACTAACATATTAGGCTCCAAGTGAAAATGCCTCCAATTTATCAGGGAATCGTTTGTAATTTGGATAAAGTGCCGATGTTATTGAAAACTGCATCTCCGACACTAAATTCTTCGGAACCGAAGGGTGACACCGTTCCGAGTTTACTTTCCAAACAAATCATAAACAAAGAAATCACCGCTCCACAGCTTGTATGACCTCTCTCCTGGCATCAGGCCACGTGGGAGAGAGACAGGGAGAGAGGGATTGTGGGAAAGAGGTTGGGCGAGTGTGGGCGAGTGTGTGCGTGTGCGTGTGTGTGTGTGTGTGTGTGCGTGCGTGGCCTCATCCTGACTGCTGAAACCTGGCAGACTGGGGGTTTAAATATTAACAAGCCACACATGGCCCTCCTCTTCTGCCGCGTCCCTCGATGGAAGGCAACAGCAGCTCTCTCCACCAAGACAAACACGTCCGCGGCCAGACATGCTGCAGGGGGTTTACATTTTAATGCCTTTGTTGGTTTTCCAAAATATGCTTCCATCTCATTCTGGATGGGCTCCCTTCAGGTCCACAAAGCCAGGTAACGTCGATCATTTAAGGGGCGGCGTGATTGAGCCGGAACGGAGGTGCTGAGGGGAGGAGGAGGGGAGGGGGGGGGGGCGGGGTGGAGGGTAGATTTGCCTTCATCAGATCTCCGTAGGAAAAAAAAAATTAAAGCGGAGGCACAGAAAAAGAGCGGGTGCACCATCTGTAGCCCCGCGCTCTCAGCCCCAAACCATAATCTGCTGTGGGTTTTTCTAAATTGTTAAGTGGGTGAGGAAGGAGGTGAGGAGAGGTGAGGAGGGGTGAGGAGGCAACAACGGTTTCCAGGAACGAACAGAAGTTTTAACTTGTTAGAATATCATTGAGTGATTGTTGCGGCCTAAATAATTCGTTAAAACTTTATTATCACCCTCATATAGAAAGTTTGAATAATAATCATCATAATACCATCTGTGAATTCTATCTTTAATATGTTTAGAGTGTTTTTTATCTCGTTTATGTCAAATGAAATATGTTCAAAGCACTATAGGGTTTTTATTACTATACTACACTTTATTATATTATACTATATTATATTATACTATACTATAATACCCACTATTGTGCAGATAGATGATGATGATAGACGATCAAAGCCATAATGAATTTTGAAATGTAATTAAAGCTTAATGTTTCACAATTTAACCATAAACTTACTTATAAATAACTATAAATAAAAAGGGACCAGTAACATGTGACCAGTAACATGTGACCAGTAACATGTGACCAGTAACACATGACAATCCACGTTTACACCAACAAATCTAAACCAACAAATAAAATTCACTTTAACCAGCAGAGTCTATATTTTCTGTTGCTCTAAGATTCCAGCACATTGACGTGTAGCTGATCCGTGTTTACCAGAACACGCTAAGTATTTTAATCAGCAGCAGAAACGTGACAGATTTTAAATGTGATCAAAACACAAACAAACTGTGTTTATCATGAATCCCTTCGGTCCCCAGGTAGATCTAATATCAGTCCTGCACAAACACAGATCCGTTCACTGAGGAACAATCTGTCACTTCTCGTGTTTGTTCTCCGACTTCATCTCTTCTCAGAACTGAGATCACGTGATCCCCTGCAGGATGTGGGCTCTTGACTTCCCTGTTGAGGTTCGTCCTGTGTGGTGTTGCTAAGCCACCGCGGGTGAACGAGGTAACCGGGGTCGATGAGGTTGAACAGATGTTCCTGCACCGCTTCCCTTCACCGCCGGCTGATGAACAATATCGAACCCGCTGAGTGCGAGCGGCCTCGGTCGAACGTGACCCGACCTGCTGCTGGTCAGCGGTCTGCGGTTCCAGCTTTGGGTTTTCACGAGAGGCCGTGAACGTCACATTCACCGAGACGCTTCATCAAATTCAACTGGATTTAAAAAACCACATTTTCAGTTGAGCTCAGTTGCTTAAGACGAGCTGCGCTGCAACAGCAGGATGTTTGCAACACGGAGAGCGATGTTCTTACAGCTTGTCACTGTGAGGACATTCAATAGAGAATCATCAACATCTATAGTCCTGTGATTAAAACCAGTGTAAGTGAAGCACCAGTGACACTCACCAGTGTGCAGCACAGAGGCCAGAACCACCACATGAGGGCCAGAGCCACGAGGATGAACAGCACCAGGAAGACGATCGCCACCGCCAGACCGTCCGACTGGGGAGGAGCAACACAGTAATCAGATTACACGCTGTGATCAGGACTTTAAGTTTGGATTCCTGTGACAAAACGATGATGCTGGACCATCATCACAGAATTTGATGACTGCCGGTGTATCTCAGTGTATCTCAGTGTATCTCTGTGTATCTCGGTGCATCTCGGTGTATCCCGGTGTATCTCGGTGTATCTCTGTGTATCTTAGTGTATCTCAGTGCATCTCAGTGTATCTCGGTGTATCTCGGTGTATCTCTGTGTATCCCGGTGTATCTCTGTGTATCTCTGTGTATCTTAGTGTATCTCTGTGTATCTCTGTGTATTACTGCTCCTTTAAACCAAAATTTCCCATTGAGGATAATCATTCCACTGCGATCCTCACATCTGGTAAATTCACATCTGGTTGTTCTTAAGACCACAAAATGGAATTCATCCTGAAGATCCAGAAATCTGGTTCGTGTTACAAAAAGAGAAAAAAAGGACGAATGTCATTTGAGGCGAATGTAACTTGTTGGTGCTTCGGACTCACACAGGTGGAGGCGGTGATGGTGTACGAGCTGGAGATGAAGGATTTGCCGTCGTTCAGGCTGATAAGAACGTCCATGGTCCTGGAAGAAAAACGTTTCATCAGATTAACTGGAAATTAAATAAATATTTTTATTTGACTGACGATGGACAAAAAGAGTCAACTCCATCTTCGTCAGAACTCATTAACGATTCACATATGAGGAATAATTTGTGATTTAAAAATAAAACTAAAGAGAAATTAGATTTCCATTCCCCCGAGCCTACAATTCGGGGCACAACAGCCTTCATGACTTAACTATCAGTCAAATATTATCTATCAATAATCCGTATTTGCCTCTAAGGGTTTGACGAATCAACTCTGGAGAGTAAAAAGATAAATGTCATTGTTTCACCGGTGATTTAAAAAGGATTGAACAAAGTGCTCACATTAGCACGACGCTCTCTAAACAACACAATGGCTGCAAACTGGACGGAAGAGCCGAGAGCCAGGAAAGCCTCTCATTATCACGGCCGCCAGCGAGCGCGGACGCAGCGATCGGACTTTCGGTAACAAGGCTCGTGAACTCCTACGACTTATTTAGATGGAGAAGAATAAAAAAAAAAAAAAAAAAACGCCAAAGACCAAAATGGGTGCAATTAAAACCCTAATGATGAACGGCACCGCAATTTCCATATGTCTATTATGCCCGATCCAATTACCGCAGGTTTAATGAGAATTCAGGATACGGAACAAGTGAAACGCCTGAAATCCTCCAACACAAAAAAGACAGAGGAGAGAAAGAAGTGCGGCAGCGTGTGTGTGTGTGTGTGTGTGTGTGTGAGTGTGTGTGTGTGTGTGAGTGGCCAGCTGTGAGTGTGTGGTAGTGTACAGGGGAGGCCTGAATAAAAACTGGTGCTGCGGAATAATAACAAGAGCGCTCTCTTTGCTGAGGATTTAGCCTGAGGCAGAGCCTTGGGCCACCAACTCTCCTGTGGTTCAGAACAGATGAGCGACCAGACCATGTGTCCATTTCTATGCGTCGTATTTTAAATAGTCTGAACTGACTTCTTATTTACCGACGCTAAATATTTAAAAACACCCAACTTTGAGACCGCGTGATGCACTTTGACAAGGAGGTGAATGTGTCACTGATGTTCATCTCTGTCCGTCCGCAGGTTTACACAGAAACTACTGAGATGATGTCGAGGGAGGACGGAACATGGGTCAAGAAATTCCAGGATTTTTGTTGTGAAACATGTTTGTTTTGGTATTTTTTGCATTTTCACTGTTTGTAGTTGCACATTGCAGATTTCTCTTTGTAACGTTCCGCTGCACTAACACAACACAGTCCTCTTCAACCAGACCAAGACCGGCCAAGTGTTGACTCGAACCAGCTTTACTAAACACAAAGAACTTGTTCCAGACCAGGCACTGGCTCTGAACCGGCCACGGTTTCTGCCTTGGGGGGTGGGGGTGGGGGGGGAGAAGAGTCTGATCTAGTTCCATCCTATTCCGGGATCCTGACTCGTTAAAACTAAAAACATTTACAGCCCAGAATTCTGCAACCACCACAAAAGAGACGACACAAACAGAAGAAAGTCAGAACATGCAACATTATAAACCTTCAACTGAAATGAAACCTCGTCGGGTCTCGTCGGCTGCAGCGCACAGGGTTTGAATCCGGTCCTGCCGAGATCAACGCAAACACAAAGTTGAGTGAAAACTGCAGTTTGTTCCTCGTCTGCATTAAAACGAGTGAACGCTCTAAAAGAACCAGTTTGCTTCCATCACAAATCGTCTCTTTGTGTCTGACGAGACTCTGCGGAGACGTTCCAGGTCCTTGCATGTTAACTAAGTGCTTGTGCTGAATGGGTGAGGGGAGAGGCTAATTCAGTTGACACCCTCAATCCGTGGTAATGGCGGGCAGGTTGTTAATCAAGCCGGAGGTGCGGACCCCCGGCGTGTGAAGGAGGAGAAGCTCCCAAGCGAGTTACACTGACGAACGCCAGCACCCCCTCCCCCCCACCAACCTGACACGGCTGGACATCCTTAACGCACCACAACCCAACCAGCAAGGCCTCTTCCTCCTCTTCCTCCTCCTCCTCCTCCTCCTCCTCCTCCAGACTCCGGCTGCTAATTTACAGAGTTACTGTTGAGTGGGCAGAATCTGCTCCAGCACTGAGGCTCAGGTCGTATATCCTCGCCTCTTTTCACCCTTTTATTTCCAAAAGAACGACCATGTGTTTAAGTGGTTCAGCTATAACACATTTTTACAATTAGCGCTGAAGTGTTTAGTCAGTCTATTTGTCACTCGACGGAAAATCAATCAGTTATTCAGATATTTAAAGATTCCTGCGCCGGACGCTGTATTTCACATTGTGTCTTCTTTCATTGTTGTTTTTTAAATGTATAAACAAAATACCAGAGAAGGAAGAGGAGCAGTTAGAATAGAAAAGACAAGCGTTGGAACAATAGATTAGGCACCGAACTGTTTCTGAGAAAACTAAACTTTTCCAGAGGGGCTGTGCATGTGAGAAAATGTCACAACGAATGAGTGGATGATGTTTCTCAGATGTGACGGACGTGAAAGTGGAAGAATACAAATATCTCAGGAAGACAAAGAGTCAAGCTTCAGCTTGGTGAGACGACGGGTGATTCATACGTCATGTCCTGCTTCCTGCTCCACCTGGACGATCTCCAGGTGCATTCACGCAAAACGTCCGCACCCAATTTTCCAAACATTTTCCAAATTCATTTTCTGAAAACGGCTCAGGTTTGTGCCAATCCGGTGATGTTGCACGGAATATTTTCATCTCTGCGAGAGGGTTAAAAAGAGTTTTGAATGAATAATTTAAAACAACACTCCCTGTCATTCAACTTTTACGCAGTCAAAGCCGGTGAGTGACACTGAGGAGAGAGCTGCAGCTGCTCGGTGGGTCGCCGCTCGTGTTTGAATAAATGGGAGATGAGAGGGCAGATTGTCACGGGGCCCAGGGATCAGTCAAAAATTCGAGCAGAGAGCGACACAGGCTCCCAGGGACACCAGTTGAATGGCAGAAGGTTGCTCCTCGCCGCGGATCTCTGGCACCGCGCTGGAAAAACTTTGTCCCTGGGCTCGCTATAATCTGTCTGAAAGTGGGGCCCGCTGTGACACTAAGCTTTGGTGATGCGATGCAGCTGGAGAAGCTGACAACGATGACGCTAATGGCTTTCAAACTTCCCTTAAAGATGTGAAAATTGAGGAGGCTGAATAATTCACAGCGGAGCATATGCGAGGGCTGTCACTCGGCATCCACGAGCCATCAGTCTGCACTCTGAGTTTGTGTGGCAGAAGTTCTGACGGAGGGAAAGAAAACTCGGCTGAGGCGAGGGATCACGTCCTAAAGCCCGGGACCGGATGAGACGTCGGAGCGAGACTTCCACTAAAAGACTGGCTGATGGAGCAAAGTTCAAAATAAACAGGAGGTTTTGTGGCACAGCAGCTGGTAACGTCAAAGAGAAAACACACAACATCTTGAATACACATCTTTACATTTTCAATTCAGGGCAGAGACGTGGGTCTATTTTCTTACAAGTCCAGGAAGAATTCATTTCTTTTACTTTCTGTATCAACAGCAGAGAATCCGAGTCTTGGTGACCTTTGGTTTCATTGTGTTTCTGCAGGATTGCACAAGAATTACAAGACGGATTACCACGGAACTTGACGTGTTCTGGGTTCAGAGAGGAAGCCATAAATTTTTGGTGTGGATCCAAATAAATCCAGGAAGTTTGCTTGCCTAACTCCGCAGCAGAGAGAATTACACAGAACTCATTCGATCTCTTGAGTGAAATTGATTTTCAGAGATAACAGATAAAATAATGGACGTTACGATGATCAAGGGCTGATGATTTCAACGAATTCTCTTATTTCTCTATTTAAAATCATCATTATCAATATTTGTGTTCGTCCAGAACAGCTTGAATCACTGATCTTCATTGAGGATCTGAGTCCGACACATTGCTTCCTTCTCCAGTCACAGAGAAGCTGCAGGTTCCTGCTCCATCACGTGACAACAAATCCATGCACGTCCAACAAGCCTGTGCCACATGGAGGACAATCAAACAACAGGACATTTCTATCATAAACATTTTCATACCCCCACTGGAGCAGATGGAGCGATGCCACAGCGAGCAGCAGCCCCGGGACGGCCTGTTTAATTATTGACGAGCATTAGCATTAGCTACTGTACCTGCTTTGTAAAGCAGGTGTCGACTCCCCGCTCAGTTATTTTTGCCCTTCATCATTATTGTGAAAACACCAGGTGAGGACATGCTGCTGCAAGAGCGCAGCCACTTAACCTCTCGATCGGCGCCCCAGCAGGGTTTGCCGGGTCTCCTAATGGGGATACACAAAGGGGGGAGGAGAGAGGGAGGAGGGGAGGGGAGGGAAGGAAGGGCATCAGCAGCTGCCAGTGTTTGAAGCCTGATGCCACAGCTGTCAGCACAGATGATGCCTCTCCGTGAGTGCTCCTACACAGCTCAATGACCAACTGAGGACACTGTGATTCCTGGACATCGAGCCTGGACGAGGAGCCGCCTGCCTGCGCCGAGACCCCTGTGGGACGGGGGGGGGGAGCAGCGGCTTCCTCGGCCCGAGCGGCTGCTGTATTTGAAATATGTTTCCCAACAATGCACATCTGTGAGGTCAGGACAGGAGGTGAAGCAGCGCTCGCCGAGGAGAAGGAGGCCCCACGTGTAACAAACATGGTGGAAAAGGGCAAATGCACAATGAAAGATTCTCCTTCGGCTGAGTAGAGCGGTGTTAACAGAGCGCCCTGAGCGCCCGCTCTAGTGATGGAGCAGAAGCAGACAGATGGACGGAGACGGAAGTTTCCGGGCTCTGGCGTTCCGTGCAGGTGGTCCGGGTGCATGGATTCTCAGTGCATGGTGAATAATTCAAATGGGGAGCGTGGAGCAGGGAATGGCTGCATCTGTCGCATATCCTTTTAAAGCCCCTCCAACAGATGTGTTTACTCACCGCCCGTACCAGCTAACTACTTAATGGGTCACCACTGGCAGCCAAGAGTTAATTAAGCAGGCCTTCTGCAAATGGCGGCTGCGGAGCGTCGGCTCAGGTCCTATCATAAGGCGCCGGCGGCCCGTGGTTTTACAGATGTGGTCGCTGGAGTGAATCTTTCGACTGTATCCTGAACAAGTCGACTGGAAAACACGAGGATGTTTTTGCTCTCCTGATTTTTATTCAAGAGAGAATCAAATCATTGCTATCCCACAATTCGAGGTAAAGAGATTAACTGTGAGATCAGGGGGATGATAAATACGGAAAGCAGCAAAATATACGTTTTCAATCTGCTGCAAGATCCAGATTTATAACAAAAACATGAACAAAACTTGGGACAGATGCAGAAAATGTAAAGTTGAAATGAAATAACCTGCAAATATATTATATTATATTATATTTATCCCCAAAACAGGATTTTCTGTTGTTCTGTATCTTTTTAATCTGAATATCTTTGGATTTAAAAACTGGGATATTGAAATACACCCTGACATTTAACAACAGAGTAATTTAAATGATTAATTAATTACATTTAATACCTGATAAAAATCATAGAAAATAACTGTATCCCTTATCATGCAATACATAATCTATATCTATATAATATCATTAATAACCCCGTGTGTGTGTGTGTGTGTGTGAGACAGACACGTTCAAACAGTATCTGAGGACATGAATGAGTCTTTTTGATTTGTGAATTTATGCTAAATTAACAGTTTTCATTGTAGTTTGATCAGTTAATTTACATTTTCTTCACTGGTTTGGGAGCACTGAGCAGCAGGTCCCTGTTTCCGGTCGCTCCTCACCCATAAAGCTTTGGGCAGAAAAACACGTCATCCTGAGCCGCGTGGACTAAAACCCGAGCAGATTATCTGAGGTGAGGCTGTAGTTGATTTGACGGCGTCACCGACATCATATGATATATAATCTGTTTCAGAGCCGAAGCGCCTTCAGGAGCCAGCGGCACTCGTAATCATACATTTTTGATTGGATTGCAGTCGGCGAGGAGATGAAAATCTGCTGTTCCATCTAGAACGCCTTAGCGATCATCTGTTGTGCTTCGGGATTAAAAGAGAGACGGAGTTAAAGTCAAACAATAACTAACGCAGCCAGAAATAAACGCTTATTTACACTGTTTTCGCTTAAATCTTTGCGGGTTGTTATGTACGGGATGTTTTTTCCTGTCGAGTTACATCGACAGTGTTGACTGCGTCTTTATGCTGCAGCAAACTCTTCATGTCCTCAGATACGGTTTTAACGTACAGACGGGCGACAAACTAAATCTGAGAAATAAGAGGAGGAGCAGGAAGAAAAGTAGTTAAGAAAACAAAGGTCCCACCCATGCATGCATCGACCAATTGCAGGTCATTCCCAGCTGTCAATCATGATGCCACGCCCCTATTTTTGTAGGCGCTCTACTTTAACACGATTTATGAAATATAACTTAATTTTCTCATTTTGTCGGGTGAAGTGTTTCTTCTGTATTTAAAAAAATTAGAAATCAGTTTCTTTCAACTTAAATAACCAAGAAATGAAATTAAGAGTTTGAATCATGTCAAGGTGGTAAAACCCTCTCAGGCTTTTAGTTTGAAAGAAGAATCAAAGTTGGATTAAATCAATTAGAAGTCTTAATTAACTGGACCATTCACTTACTGTCCGACTTCATAGAGCCTGGGTGCAGGACACAGCAGATAATCATTGCGCACTGTGCTCGGCTTGTTATCTGCAAAACAAAGAAAAACTACATCAACAAGCTTTTTACACGAATCAGACAAATTTACACATTTACAAACATCACGTTTTCTTTTTCAGACATTTTGTCATTATGCAAAATGAGCTTATGTCACTTTTGTAAAACAGCGGCCACTGTGGTCAGATGTGGTGACTGCAGGATTCATCTGAATCAAGAAGTGGACGAAACATCAGCGTTAAACTTTGAATGAAAACTTTATTTCATTTGTTTTCACTCTGAGAGAGAGCGGACATCTTTTTAATTTTGAAATGCTCCGAATGTCTTTTTACATATGAAATAGAAACATGTGTAATGAGCAACATCCAAAGTTTTCAATTGTCAAATGTCCAAAATGTCTGAGTCCAATTTAAGCTCATTTCTCTGACTGATTATAATATGAGTGTTTATTGTGTGTGTGTGTGTGTGTGTGTGTGTGTCCGTGCACGTGTTAGTGAGTCTTTCAGATTATTGATTTTTTTTCTTCTCTGGGCTGCGACTGGTTTAGTGACGGAGAGGACTGTAGCATCTGTTCCACATATGTGCTGCTTGTTCCATAGTTGCCACGACGCCCTGTCCGTAATTATAAGGTGCCCCGCTGTTAGAAAGGTCGGCCTGAACACATGCAGAAGCCGATGAGGGAATAAATAGCCCCAAGTGGGCAAATGTGAGGAGGCAGCCTAAAACTGGGAAAGGACAAACAGGAAGACATCTGCTAACGACCACTTCCTCTTTCAGACGAGAGTTAAAAAGCAGAAGAAAAAAAAATATGCTGAAGTATTTTAGTCAAATGATGAAAAATCAAAAATAACTTGTCAGAGCGGGAAGTGTTGTCATTGGCAGCCGTCAATCCCACAGATCCTGCGGCCAAACGAGAGCTTGAAAAGACCGGATTTCGGTGCCAAATGCTGTTTGCTTCCTGAAAAAGGATTTTCTTCTGAGCAGAGTGGGAGGCCGAAAAAAAAAAACGGAGGCACGGTGACCTGCAGAGGCTCCGCCCCTCTCACGTAGAGACGACGGAGCTGCCGGGAAGCAGCAGACGTTTGTTTCACCTCCAAACACAAACCGTCAACCGGCTTCAAGGACGGCTGAGGCAGAGGATGAGGTTTAACAGAAACACCAGCACAGGGCCCAACGAGCCGGGGCGTGACCTTAGATGATGTCATCAGTGACATCATCAAAGGGGGGTGGGGCCCAATGCTGCATGCCAGAAAAGTTGGGAGTCTCTCGCTTGAATAGAAAAAGAAGAAGAATGTTTGTTGGTCTGAAGGTTTGCTAAGGAGACTTATGGACCCTGGTGGAGGAGTTTCTAAAACTGATCCCTGGTCAGTAAAGGACTGGTACTTATGAGTCTGGATCTAGTGAATTCAAATGTGGTTTCAGGACGGTGGACACCTGCGGAGGTGTGTGCTGTAGTTTTTCAGACACTCACTGATGGTTTGCTGGTCGACTATGAAGCTGCAGACGACGCCTTCGCTGCTGCGGCCGAGTTTGAAGCCGTTTCCTCTGAGGACGATGTCGAAGGACTCTGTGGAATGTAAACACAAGATAAGACGGGGGGGAGGAGGAGACGACCTACATATAGTTAGACTTTCCTCAAACTGCATCATGATATCGTTTCTGTAGTTTCTATGCACGTTTAATTCTACAGGGAACTTTCACAAGTTTGAATGGACTCAACAGATATTTATATTTATACTCTCATAAAATACTCAATACCTGTCTTTAAGCATCTAATACTTAAACTACGCATAATGAGGTGAAGGGTCACCGACAGACAGATTCTCCTGATGAAGCACAAATTAAAAATCCTGGGAACCGCTGATATAAATCGACTAATCCTCAGATGTGAGAGTTAAAAAGCTTAAAAACCTTCAGTAACTGAAACGTTCTGAGCTTCTGTGGCGGGTTTGAGTTTCCTGATATGACCCGAGTGCTGTCAGATTGTTTTCCAACAACCCACACTGATATTCGTCGGCTCTGACTCACGACGTCACCACTGCTCAGAACTGAGACGTCTTTCCAGTTATTCTTGGACAGACGTCTCGAGTCCTGTGATGCTGCAGCGAAAAAGAGGGATTCCTGCAGGAGGAGGATCTACTCACGGTTCACACAGACGGTGGACGGCTCCACGCTCAGAATCTCTGTGCACGATTGCTTTAATATCTAGAGGATGACAAATAAAAAAAATTTAAAAAATGAAATGGGTTAATTATCGCTTGCAGCCCGAGAACAAATACATCAACTCCTGTGTGTTATCAGCTCTGTCAAGTTTAGAAAACAGATAAGGGGCGCAACACCTGAGAAATGTCTCGCTCTTGATCGCGGCCTGGCGGCTGAAGGAGAGCGTCAGCGGCGAGGAGAACAAGAGGCAGAAACGGCAGCTGTGTCAGCCTTTATGGGGAAATTATGCAAGACTATTTCATTCCTCAGTTCTATTAAAAACCTCCGGGATCCTGCATTAACATATAAAGAGGCCCGTGAGAGCCCACTGTCACGGAGCCGCACTGTCCGCTATGATTCAATAAATCAACAAAGGACAACTATGCAAATCCGCGGACACAGTCGGTAAAAAGAAGCATATTAACGGCAATACAGGACACTTGAACCCTTCATTTGATGTTGGGCAAAACTTCAATCTGAGGAGTGTTTACAGCGGCCTTATTAAATGTGATGGTTTGATATGGAAGCGTCAGGAAGGGAGAGGGGTGCAGATGACAGCTGGGAGGAAATGGATCTGCTGCTGTTCCTCTGTTCCACCATTTCCTCCCTCTAATCACTTCCTTGGCAAAAAAGGAAATAAAACAAAATGGACCGCGAGGACGTGAGAATTACGTCGTCTTCTTATCAAGAGAAGAAATGTTCAAATGTTAATAAAGTAATTTGGTTGGAGGATGGACACGCTGGAGGTTTGCAGATGCTGTTTGGTTGAACGCTAAACAGCAGCTCTTCATTTCTCCAGGATCTTGAGACGAACATTATTCTCCCGGCTGCAGGAGGAGACGGAGGCAGTCGTCCAAATATCTCCAGTGTTGTAAGTCGTGGGGTTTCTGAAAGGATGAGGTCGTCATTTGGTGGAAATAATTAGGTGGAAAAGTTCACGCAGGGCCGTTTTCTCTCATACATTATTAAACAGGAAGTCTGCCACACTGTACATGTTGCTAAGCTCAGCTGGGTGTGAGTTTAAATGACAATAACAATGTCGCCGCTTTGCAGTTTGGGGGCAGATTTCCCAAAAGGCAACAAAAGCTCCAGTGTAGCAGAGAAATAAAAAATAAATGGTCTGACTGTGAGAAGGAACCTCACTATGTCTCTCTGTCCCTCTCTCTCTCTCTCTCTCTGTGAGTTTCGTCATGCCGGTCACAGAGGCAGAGTCGATCCTGCAGCAAAAGGCTGCACAGATGATCTCAAATCCTCACAATCCAGCAGAGGAAGGCGGAGGCCAAGTAGTCAGCGATCCAGAATTACAAATCAGAGAGGAATGCTGCACGTTTGGATGGGATGGAGGGTCACTGCGTCTCCGAGGGCTGAGGGGATGAGCTCTTTAGTTGCTGTGCAGGACTCAGGCTCTCAGACGTTTCTCTAAAAGTGTCGATGTGTCATTAAAGATGCAGAAAATATGACTTTAAAAAAAAGAGGAAAAGCCTGGTGAAAAAAGACTGTGAGCATTTTAAGAGATTGGAACAAATGATCGATAATCAAATCCAGAGGCTTCAAGCTCACTTAAACCTTAATTATTACAAGATGGATTCACAGGCTTCATGGAAATGTAAGTTATCTTCATTAGAACTCATGTTACACCTCATCTGCTTTCATCTGCTTTCATCTGCTTTCATCTGTTATTCAGGAGGATTCACAAAAACTACTGGACGGATTTCCACGACACAAAGACGTGGGCGGAGATTCAGGACTTTTAGAGGACTGATAGTTACGAGTGTTTGCAAACTGGTTCTGATCCAAATAAAAATCTGGATTCAGTGAATTCAAATAAGGGGCCTGTTGGAGGTTGTTCCTCTACAAAGTAAAGCTCCCTTTTCATTTTCATGGTTTTTAATTTATTCAGTATATTTGATTATACTGTAAATGTTTTCTATTTTTTCTACTTAATGTTAGTTCTGCACCAAACACCAAAACTAATTAATTTTAATAAAACTTGATAATAATAAAACCTTTATATATATATAGCACAGGGGAAACTACTACTACTAATAAACTGCTAATACGAATAAAGGAACAAAAGTAATAAAACTAAAGGAGATAAAAAGCAGTATCACATGTAAAAATGTGGTTTAAGAAGAGATTTAAAAGAAGTAATTGACTCTACAAGCGTTTTATCCTCAGGCAGAGCGGCCCTGAGGCCTGGTCACGTTTCAGACACGAGGACCCGACCTGCTGATCTACAAGTGGCTCAGTGTTTCGAAAAGGAGAGCGTTTAAAAATGAAAACTGAAATCCAAACTGAACAGGGAGCCAGCGAGAAGCCGAGCTGCTGCGTTCAGAACAAATCAGAGGTGAGAGAGTGACGTCGGATTCACGACAGAGAGAGAACGGAGTCACGGTCAATACGGGAAAATTAATAGAATTCTGAAGATGGAATCGAACATGCGTATTTATCATCAGACGTTGTTGTGTGTGTTCCGCGAGACGCAGACTGAGCCTCAGTTTCAGACCCTCCTTCACACGACAGCAGCTCTGTCGTGCATTTCAGAAAACAAGTCACACCCATGAGGCTTTGCGTCATTTTCTGTCGCCGCACGTCTGAACAGCTCTGTCTGGTTCCGCTCCTCGACGCTGCCGGCCCCGTCGGCTCCGACACCCGTGTCCAAGTCCGGCTCGGGTCAGAGAGCCTCGCGCCACTCTGGGCTCACGTTCATGTACAAATGTTGCCACACAAACCCCCGCCTTGGCTGACGGCGCTCAGGCCGAGAGCTGCAGCAAACGGAAAGTATCACTAATTGGCTGGCAGCGGAGGACGAGGCTGCACTGGGAGGGAAACTTCACAATATAAACACTGTTTCACGGACTCTTACTCTCAAACTGACCAGATGGATTTGATGCGTTTTACTGGCTTTTTATTCTGAAGTTTTTATCGAAATAATAAAAAAATACAAAAAAAAATACAAAAGCTTTAAGGCGCTGCCGCAGCTCTGAGAGTTCTGACGCTCAACACAATGAAAACACTGTGAAGACGATGTCATATGGACAGTGACTAACTGTCAAGCTGCTCCCACTCCAGAGTCCAATTCGCTGCAGAGCCGCTGCAACATTTCGTTTTCTGAGGAAACAACGAGCGGCGTGTTTTCCACGCAGCTTTGCAAGGAAGTTCACTTTAATGAGGTCAAGACAGGGAAACATATTTTGGTGAATTCCCAAACTTTCCATCAGTCTGCACCTTCAGTTATTTCCAAAAAAAAAAAAAAAAAAACAGGATTAAAACCTCTGCCCGTCTGCAGAGAGCAAAGATTCAACCCGATCTCACTTGAACCGACACACACACAGAAGAAAACAGCCAAACTTACAGAGTTGACGATGCTTTTGAGCGCGTGGAAGCCATCTTTGACAGGAAACACTTGGTCCTTGGTGTCGGCGATACCGGCGAGCTGTCGGAGAGACACGAGAGAGTGAAGACGTCTGATTTATCGCTGCTTTCTTCTTTATGCTTTTTTCCCCTTTATGACTGAGCACTGTCTTTCTTTCCTCTCGGATCATGGGCAGCAGGAGACGCAGCAGATGGCGTGACTGTGGCAAACACTTCATAACACTCAACCGTAAAAAAAAAAATCTGCACAAACTGGGAGCGACATTGTCTTTGTTTATGACTTAATAAGAGCCGATGGCAGGATGGTTACCAATGGTTACAGGGGACAGGCCTTCGTGATGGGTGGAGGAGAAACAGAGAAACTACAGACACCACTACAGACACCACTGACTTAATGAGACAAGTCCACAGTAAAGATTCCGACACCAGACGAGTGATAAATCAACGAGTGACCACATCAGATTAAGCAGAATCTAAGGGACTGTTGGGTCCCGGTGGAGGTTTGATCTCTGCTGAGGGACTCTCTGGTTTGTTTGTGCGACTGATTAAACACAGACGTGTTGTTTTCTTAGTTAAATAAATTAGACGCATTTATGCCGAAGCTCTTTTCCATTTTTTGAGAGCTGGTCGTGATGCTAATCATTTAGCATCCTGTAGGCACACAAACATGGAGTGAACTGCAGTTTAACATGTGAAATGTGTTTTATTTTATTTCTACGTCACTAAAGCCTCTGTTATTAATGACTTCCCTTTCACAGTCATCTTTCAGGAAGTGAGAGTTTTGGTGGAATATCTCTTTAAGACTTGATGTTACAACTGTTTACCTTTCTTGTCACACTTCCAACATGGCAGCGTGTCTCATGCTGAAGTCGTCAGCGGCGAGCGTACGTTCGGCGACAGATTAAGACTAAAGCTCTCTCACCTGCTGCTCGTCAAAGTCCTTGATGCCCACGCAGTAAACACGGGCGCCATACTTCCTCGCCTCGTTCGCCTGCTCCGCCACACGTAGGGGTGGAGGAGGTGCAACAGGTCCGATGTAAAGAAAAGAGGAAAAAGGTTTAAAAACACGGTGAAGAAGAAAACTGCGGGTGCACCGCAGGACAGACGAGATGATCGGTGTCCAGGGAAACATGATGAATCTGACCTCGTTCACCGTGAGCTCGTTAACGTAGACTTCAAGTTTCCCGTCCGTCAAAGCCAAGATGATGCTGGAGGACTTTATCGACTCTTTCTGGATCTGCGCCGAGGCCTTCGGGGCGGAACAAATGAAAAACAGGTCGTCACAATCAGCTTTTCAAAAGACCCCAGTTGTCCGGTGGAGTTGTTGGAGGGTTAACTGACCTCTTTGATTCCTTCATGCATGTACGTTTCACCTGCTGGTTTCACGTTTCGCAGACGCTCCAGACCCGCTTCTATCTCGTACCTTAAAACACACACAAGATAAACGATGAGCACGTTCGGTCCACGTGTTCTCTACCGAGCTGAAATCACAGCAGGACCCTGGGTGAAGGTTTTTAGTTTCCACCTCCAGACAAAGCATCTGAACACAGATCTATTATTAGTCACTAAATTTGTGGTTGTGGTGAAAAACATTAGCACGTTCTATTTTAGCACGACAAAAAGAGAAGTTGCTAATTTGATGTTTCGGCCTGACGTCAACATGCAAACTTTTAAAGTTGTAACTGAACAAAAACAAAACAAGCAAGATTTATTTTTAAAACAAGTTTGGAACATGGTGCAGAAAAAGCCTCGTAAAGAAAACACAGTATAATCTGAAACCACTTCTAGTCATGTCAATTATTTCTATATCTATATTGTAGAAACAGTCCTGTCTACATTGTGTATATCATTATATATTATAGTATATATCATTACTATCTTTATATTACCTCATGTTTATACTGCATGTAAATTCATTCTAGATATAAAAACACTTCCAGGTCAAAATGTGAAGAAACATAATGAAAAAAAATTAATACAAGTTCTTAAAACTTCTTCACAAACACGTTCGATGGTAAAAATAGATGAAAAAAAGGACGATTTCAGATATCGAGATATAAAACGAAAAACAAAAACGCAGTAAAACGTAGAAAAAAACTGTCATTTCCTTCCTAGAGTACAAAATATTTCTTAAACCGTGTAAATTATTTAGACCATGAGACGAGCGGAGGAGCTGGAACCACGGACGTTGTGCTTCAACACTGTTGCTGAGAAGTAACACGTGTGATGGTGATATGATGAAGTTAACAGTGTCATACGTGTGCAGAGAGTGATGTCACAGCTGAGTACCTGTCTCCGGTCAGAGGCAGCAGGACTTTAGCTTGGGACGAGAAAACGATGAAGGAGACTCTCATTCTGGGGCTGAAGAGAAACAAGACAATCAACAATCCTCAATTAATTCAGAATGTCTTAACACGGAGGCAATCTTCACTTGTGTCCTTCATCCTCTTCATCAAACATCCGCCCCCACACACACACACACACACACAGAGACGTGATGGAGTCAGAGTCACTTTTATAAAAACAGCTTCTACGTGAGTTCACTTCAGGAGAATCACAGAAGCATCAGCACTGAAGCCGACAGCCTGTGGATTATTATTAGTGTGTGACTGAAGCTTCTGAGGACGAAGAGGAAGTGATTAATCGATGTGCAGGAAACATGTTGCGGTGGTGACGAGGGCTAGGTAAGAGACTGACCACGGAGTTTGTCCATCGCTCCTTCACACGACACGAGCGTCAAACCTGACGACATGTTTTATTTTTTTCAAACACAGCTGGTTTCTGTGTAAATACTCAGCTGGAGAAAAATATCCCCCACAGAGGACACGTGTTTAAACTTATTTTACAACTTAACTTATCTTCAACGGTCACAAACTGTGTGAAGGAATAAAAAAGTCCCTCAGTAGTAAAATGTACACAAGTATTAGATGTAATATCTGAATTGTAATAACTGTGACACAGAAATACTGCACTTTCACTTTCTCTTTCAAATTATAGTAATAATACAAATAAATTACATATTATTTTCTTTAGTAAATAAACTATAAAAATATATCTAAATTGAAATACTGAAAAATAAGTACACACAAATAACAAGGCAATATCTGGTGAAAAACTGCAGTATGTGAAATATATCCACATGAAATACTACATTTGTTATTACAAAGGTAGAAACTTAAAATGCGTTCATTGTTATAAGACTCTTAGTGCAATGCACTAGTTCAAAAATTAGGTTTGGTTTGAGTTTTATTATTTGTATTATTTTATTGTTATTGTTTTAATTTAATCATTTAATATTTTATCCTCTGATCAAATCCAGTCCTGAAACGTTTGGATCCTGTTTCAACCACGTGAAGTTCTTTGTAACTGTGTGTTAAAAAGTGCTGTATGAATTAAATCGAGTGTTCAGCCCTCGTATAAAAGTACAAAGTGAAGTATAACAGTCAAACGTATCCCAGGAAAGAACCAAATCAAGTTCTGAAGCAGTGAAGTTTTGGACTGGAGTAACTTCCCACCTGTGTTCCACACGCACACTCAAACTTCAGATAATTAAGCGCTGCAGTGTTTCCGTCAGGGATCTGAATCGTTCGGAGCATAAGGAGAGGTGCTGATATTTCTCACCCACATGACACATGGCCCAGCCGCGATACTCCCCCGCAAACATAGCACAATCTTTAGGCCACACGGACAGATTTGGCGAGAAGCGTTAGCAGCCGCATACATCCACATCCTGTCTGCAACTTTCAGTCATATGTGGACTAAAAAACTCACGGAGGAGAAACCGTGGGTGGAGACTCATCGTAGAAACTCGTGTACGTTACCTCTTCTGCTGATATTTTCTACTTGTGAGAAAGAGTTGGGATAAAGAGGCGGCGATGCCAAGGACAAATCAGGGGGGAGGTGGTGGGATCTGAGTTGGAGTTGGGGGGAGGTGAAGAAGGGAGTCCAGTTTGCTCCACATGGCGGAACAGAAGTGCTCTTGGTGAGCGAGCATTGTTTAGCAGATTGTCCTCGTCGCCTTCCAGTGTTCTTTTGCTTTACTGTACATTGTCTGCTCGTCAGCCGCTCGGTGGTGGAAGCAGGGGCATAAGTGTGGAGCCGGACCCCCACCACCGCCACCACTCTCCTCTCCCCACCCCGGTGCAAATGGCCATTCTCACAGCCCAGAAGACTGCTCCTCTCTGCCACCCACTCCCACCTGGTGCATTTGCTATTTTCTTCAACCAACCACTTCATTCTGGCTGGGTCGCCACCGTCTGTACTGTGCTGGCAGGCGCCGTTTGACTCAAACGTTATGCAAGCTGAACGTTTCAAGCCGGTTTCTCCGATTTTTTTTTTGGTCATTTTTTATTTAATGAATTATGTAGAGAAAGGAAGCCGTGGTTTATGCAAATTAAAACAGGTGGGAAGTCCTTTAAACAGTCGCCCGCTTGTAAATTATTGACGTTCATCCCATAAAACAATCACAGTGATGTTAACTTATCATTTGTTTCTATTCACTGCCGTCACTTGTGTCAGCGTAAGACGACAACTTTTCAGGAGATGGTGAAGATCTTTCTTGGCATTAAATCCTTGTATTTACTACGTACTTGAGTTTTTATTGATTTATTATATGTTCACTGCTATAACTCCATGTCGCTATAAACATTAAATTACTGCTTCGCCTCTGCTCCGTGCAAAGCCAGAATTGTGTAAAGTGTGATTTTCACTTCTTTATTTTCTTATTTCATAATATGAGCATTGTGAAACACTCCCTGATGCACATTAATAAATATATCACACTTCCACAGAAGACATGACTGGACGCTTGTGACCTCATGCTTACCTCACAAATCTGTCGGTGAGGTTCTTCACAAACGAGTAAATCTCAAACCAGTTGGTGGCGACGCTTCCAGACCTGAAACCAAGAAACAAGAGTCAGATCACAGCTCGTCAGCCGCAGCAGATTGAGTGCTGGGGAGTTAAAAAAATAATAAAAAATACTGTACAGTATTTGTGCTTTGTACCACAACCACAGTTGGACACTAACACCAGCCACATGCTGGATAATTGTGCGGATAAATCTGTGTAGTTTAGCAGCCACTTCAGCTGCTCGAGCCCTCACACGTTCACAGGAGCTTTAAATCGAGTTGGCTGGAAGAGTCGGAATTTGTTTTCCGAAAAAAGAAGGTAGGAAAAACTAAAGTGATATGGCCGCATGAACTGAGAGCTGTGAGACAGAGTAGGAGTTAACTGCACCCCCACCATTCGGAGGTTGTCAAGTCAACGTTAATAATACGAATTCACTTTTTTTTTTTTGGTGCAGCACTTTTCAAAACAAGTTTGAAACTGGGTGAAAACAAATGAACTCAGTAGAATCTAAAGCTATAAAAAATACAAGAGATGTCCCGTCGCTGTATTCCTCTGCCAACCACAGAGGTTCTCCTGTGTTGCGTTAGGTCTTAATTGGTTTTAAAGAGAGTCTTTAAACCTAATTAGGGCTTAAAAAATAAAATATAAATGTCTGGCTGAGACCAAGGACGAACCACTGTGAGGTGGGTGTCAACCTGTGGCCCCGTGGCCCCGCTCGCCCCTCGATAAGTCAATCTGACCACGGTGGGTACAGTGTGTAAAATGTGCCCTTGATGTAAGAGGTAATTAAACCAATAATTACAATTCAATGTATGTGCGGAGAACATAAAACAGAAGAGTTTGACCATTAGGAGGCTCATCTTTCATCCTCTCTCTCCTCCCTGCTGCCCGAGTCAAGGTCACAGCGGAGGGACGAGGTGGCGGCTCGGGTGAAACAAAGTTCCGCGGTACTTCGACAGTATTTGAGTGTCACGGGGTAATTAGCAGTGGTTAATTGTGGGTAAGTGTTGGCACCGCTGTTAGAGGAGGGAGACAAATTAATGATATCTGCCCCTGAACTCATCTGTTATTGATCAGATGAGGCGTTCGAGGCAGTCTGGATTTTCAACTTCTCTGTTTTCTGCATATGTGGAAGCATTCATCCCTCTAGCATCTCACTCTGTTGTGCAACGGTAGCTTCCACTGCTAATGCTAAGCATCCAGATGTTTACCTGTCGATCGCAAAACACACGGGCAAGTAAAACGAGGCAATGAATCAATGTAAGTAATGTACAGAGACTCAGGCAACATTCACACGACGATCATTTTCACTCTGAATCAGAAAAAACCTCTGATCACACTAATACACCTGCAAATGCAAATCACATGAACACACATGTGCACGCTGCCGTAAACAAACATATAAATGTACAGAGGCAAACATTTAACATCTGTGATGGAAAATACAAAACTTTCCTTTCTGAGGGGGTGGAACTGTTACTGACAGAACGAATAAGAACCAATCAGGAAGTAGAAGTCGGTGTTTGCACAATAAAATGAAGCTTCAACTAAAACTGAACCGGCAGAGTCTGTTTCAAACTCCACAGCAGAATGTGTTTTAAAAGAAGTCTGATAATATGGAGTTCTTGTTTTGAGCCAGTTTGAAGACGAGTGAACATTTGCTAAACAACAGTGAGCTTTGTATTATATCATTACACTGTGCATTGACTCTGAGGAATTTGTTTTAAAATAGAATTAGATTTAAGAGTCTCTACCTGATTATTAGATTTTCACCAGTTTCTCTTCTCCTCAACTGTAACTGCAGCTCGAGTGGAAAACTTCCCTGAACAAAAAAGGCTGAGAGACACTTCACAGGACATTTCCTTGGAAAGAGCTACCTGAGAGTGTGGAAAACCAAACAGTAAAAATTCATTGAACTGGCCTGAGAGGAAATCTTCTTCTGTGGAAACAAAGAATTCCAAAATCTGCACTAAGAGCTTTTGTAAATAAAAAATTCCTGAAGTCAGCGCATTAGTGTTATCAGCAGAATCAGGAAACTCCACAGTGGAGCCATTTCTCCCTGCAGATAACACTCAGGCAAAAAAGTGCTGCAAACTCAGACTCAGACAAACTTGCATCTGTTAACCAAACACACCCTTAACGTACAAATGTGCACAGAAACACAGTCCAGCAAATAATCAATGTCATCATCCTGTAATTTAGCAATTGAAACCAGGGTGGGGTGGTTTTGAAATGGGTCACGGGAGCAGAGTTTGAATTCAACGGCTCCGAGTGGTGGCTCGTTTCCAGGCCGAGGGGAGGACAGGATTAAAAACAGTTGCTGTCAAGACCGTAAAGCGTCTCAATGTATTGGAGGTCTTTCTGCATGACGCTGCTGCAGCTCTGTGAGGTTCTGCTGAAACGACTGAATCTGGCAGCGAACCGTCTGAGTGTTTGAGGCAGAGCACAGAAAATACACAGGAAGTCAAGGAAGTATGCTCTAAATGAAAAAGCAGTGCTTTGTTGTCAGTTTGCTGGTGATGAACGAGCACTGACTGGTTTCGGTCTTATTCCACGACTGAAGAAGGTCGCATATGTTGAGGTGACACGAGGATAAGAGTCTTGTTAGATGATCCCATAGGACGGAGAGAAACTTTTAAAGTTTGGAGGAAAGTACAAGGTGACAAGCCTCCATTCGTCCTTCAAACCCTGACATTGGTCCAGTAAGATAAGCAACACATGGACAAACAATAGACTGTAAAGAAAGATGGACGGCGTGTCTCCACTTCCTGTTAGGACACCAAAACATGCCGAAAACAAACGCTGCCATCTTGTTCTCAGCAGTAACCATAGAGCTGTCGATCAGCTGTCGATCATAACGTTTCACTGTTCATCATCGGACAAACATCAGTGTGATGAGAACGACATATAATGACAGAAACCAAGAGGAGAAAACTTTAATTTGGCCCATGTCCCATCCACTACCATGGAGGAGTCAGTGTTTGTAATTGATAGTGCAGCCAGCCACCAGGGGGCGCTGCCATGTTGACCATCTTTATATACAGTCTGAGGGACAAACCACATAACCAACTATACTCCCTGAAGGCAGCATGGTTCAGGTTTGGTGATCTCTTTGGTCAACCCCTCCTCCTCCTCCTCCTCCTCCTCCTCCTCCTCTTCCTCCTCCTCTTCCTCCTCCTCCTCCACTTCCTCCTCAGTAACCACTGAACTCAACATGATCACGTCTGTTTTTATTTAGTAAAAGTTCCTGTCGCTGCACATCGATTTCTTTCCTCCTAACAACACGACGACGGCACTTCTTCAACATTATAACACAAAAATGTAAAAGAAGTGAAACCAGTGGTTGTTACTGTTTCAGTTGTTATGGTTGTCATGTTATTCAGAACCCTCATGTCTGTGGTTTTACACTCAGGTTGAGTGTTTCCTTCTTTGTTGTGTCATTCACTTCATTATGTCATGTTGTTTTGCTGCTTTGGCTTTAAATTAACGCAAATGAAGTGTATATACAATTTACAGAATAAATCTTATCAAACAAACTGGAAGCAGTGAAGTTAAAGTGGATTATCAGTGTCCATATAAACACGTCTGTAGCATAATGTGACATTAATTCTATTCTATTCTAGTTGAATGGGCCCAAATCAAAACACACATTATCTCAAGGCACTTTATATAGTTGGGCTGAAATCAGAAGATCAATCAATCAATCAATCACATTTATCAACCTGTTTTTTTTAAGGATGGACCAAAATCACAAGCAGCCTCATAGAGTTGATCACATCCACTGACTGTGGGTCTGTGTTCAGTCTGTTGTCACATGTGGAGCAGTGATTCAGTCAACATCATGGTGTCTGTACTTTAAGTGACTCTCACAGGTATCGAACCTTCTTTCCTCGGTTGTCTCTATGCAGCAGAAACACAACACACGCTTTGTCTCCTTCACTTCTTCCGTCTCTCACTTACTTGTCTAAGACGAAGTACAGGTCGTAGGCTCCGTGACAGGAGGCTTCCTCTGCCCGGCAGGACGCGGCCAACATGCCTAGCAGGATGACGGCCACCGCCGCGGAGCTCCACCGACTCCGGCCCTCAAACACATCACCCAACGCCGTCACATGTGCCGAGAGCTTCCGCCACATTGTCTCTGGCTGCGGGGACACTGACTGGTGCAATACAGAAGGAAGCAGCTTTAAAAAGTCCAAGAGACTCAAGTTGATGTCAAAGTTCTTCCTCCAAAACAAACTGAGCGCACACACTGACCTGCAATAAAGGAAACCACGGCTCTGACGTCAGCAGGCGTGAAGCGTCTTCATGGTCCTGAGTCACGGTTCAGTCACATCCTCTGTAGCATCAGGACAACAACACTCCAGAGCTGAGGACACCAGCCGAGGACACGAGCCGAGGATCCTTCGCCGAGCTGAAGGAAACGAGCCAAGGGAACTTCAAAGGAAACTTCAAAGACAAACTTCTCCGACCTGAGAGAAACGAGCTGAGAAAACTTCCGAGCAAACTTCAGCGAGCTGAGAAAACTTCCGAGCAAACTTCAGCAGCTGAAGGAGAAGTTCAGGGTCCAGAGAAAAGCTAGGCTGCGTTCAAGTGCGCCTACAAAGCTCGGATATCTGAGCGATCAACACCTGACCTACACTTACCTCACATTGTTATGATTTGCAGAATTAAAGAAACGCAGGAGATCTTTTTAGTTTGCATGAACCATGTAACTTTTTATTTATTCTTGATAAATACTTTTCAGAAATACACAAACTAGTGGAGTGCTCATTCTAAAATCTGTGTGCTTGTCCTGGGTTGATGCCGCAGAGTTCAGAATTATTGTTCATCAGTGAGTCCTCCTCAAACAGATACTGTTGTCACCTTCAATTGTTTGTGTGCTGGACGTTAAGTCAATGGAGCAGAGTGAAGTTAGAAAGCTTTGCGCTCATCCCACCTGGTTTATTTGCAGCTCAGTCTGCAGACTGAAGACGGACTGCCCCGCCCCCACTCACTGCTGCAGAGCTGTTTGCCTGTTTATATAATTTTTATCAATATTGAACCATCACGTGTCCAAATGGCACCGAACTCACCACCGCACTTTATCTGTCAATTCACAAAAGACAATGAAGTCGATAATATGAACGTTCACGAGATATTCACTCCACTTACAGACAGAACGACATTTGTGGAATTAGTACTATTAGTAAATAGTAGTTTTATATGAGTTTGGATTCCAGTCTGTCCGACAGCTCTTAAAGGCAGCATCAGTGTGAAGTCCAGCTGGAGCTCACACACCCAATAACATCTGCTCCGTCTTCTGTTCAAGGCCTCTTCATCATGTCACGTCAACAAAATCCACACTTCATTTTATTTCTCTTCAGATTTTACGGACTTTGTAAACTGCAACACTAATGCACTGACTCACACAGCGAAGGTTGAGGGTTTGATTCCCTGTGCTGGTTTTAATTAATGCTTAAATAGGAGAGAGAAAATGACTTCATGCAGGTGCAGGATGGCAGCGTTCATGTTGGGGACATTTCAGCTTCATTTCTGGACATTTGGAGGAAGTGGAAACACGTCGTCCATCTTAATCCACAGTCTGTGGTCAGACATGATATTTAACAGTGCAAGAGCGATTTTCAGTTTGACGTTGAATTATGTTTTTTATTCAAGACACATCAAGGAACCTGCAGGTGCCTCCATCTTCAGCATGGATGGTTCATTGTTTGATTTAAAATCCCCAGACGTGGCAGACTGGGTGCATCTCTCCGCTCATTGATTTAAACCTGGCAACACGGAGCTGCATAAAACCGAAGCCGTCTCTCATCACCCTGCCGCCGCCACTCGCCGAGCTTTTAACCGACTGCAACATGAACATGTGGCCGAGCGGCATTCCAAAACAGGAGTCTTCCAGGAAAACCAGGATGGATGATTCAAATGTTTTCACAGTTGTACCTGTTGCATCTAGATGAGTAATTACATTTCATAACTGCCGTGTTTCTGCTGGCAGTGTTCATGGTGACCCCCATTGTGAGTCAAGTTTCAGAACATTTTACTGGAGATAACCGTTACATCAACAAACAGGGTTAGCCTAAAAAACCTGCGGTCTGGTGCTTTGTGTGAACAAATGTTTGCCTGGTAAGGAGGGAAATTCTGGGCCTGAATAATTGTCCCAGTCTGCCCCTGCCCTCAGGTTACATCAAACTAGTGACAGCTCTCCTCGTGTTGTAAGACGTACAGGAAATTCCAGGTTTGGTCTTATCTGATCCCTCACCCCTCCTGTTTGAACAAGGCGTGTGTCGCTGGCAGAGGATTTGACTTCAGGCTATGAAATGTAGTAAAAACACTGACAGACACTCACGTTGTAAATCAATGAGCTCATGGGTCCACACACTCATCTGCTTTCTTGCACAATCACAGTTCTGTACATACAGTGGACAGATGTGAGACAGACATTGTCTCAAGACGGGACAGTGACACTGACATCCATGAACCACATTTAGTTGAAATCCTGACTGCTTCATTCTTTTATTCTGCTCTCACCTTAAAGAGTAAAAGAACCAGTTCCTCAAACCGCAGCGTCTCCTTCAAATGGATTTCACACACTAACTAAATCTATTTTCTTTTGTTTTGCCTCTGAGTGGAAATTGTGCTGTCACACAACTCCATATCAGTGAGGTAATTACCACTAACACACCTCATCAAATCTGAATAGTCCTGAGAACAGCAACACACGAGTATAATTATCTGCCAAATCAAAGTCTAACTAGATTTTAATTAGAATGTTAATTCTCCTGCACGGCGTTTGGTTTTAGTATATGCTACCTAACTCGGTGCATCCAGTCGGGGCTGCGCAGAACAAAGAGAGGCAAAGAAAAGATGAGGAGAAGCATTTATTTCCTCTTATTTGGGGAAATGTTTACGAGAATCAGTGGATTGAGAAAATAGTTGTAGTACATCGATTTGTCACGGGGGCTTTTAAACTGGAGGGGAAATCAAAAGTGACAGTTAAAACAACAACCATAATTTAAAGAAGCAGCGATGTGTTGAAGCTAATCAAGAGAGAGACGCGTGACAAAATGCAAAAGTGTGAGAACGAGCAAATATTTCTAATCACTGAGAAAGAAGCATTCCTCTGATTTCTACTATCGAGGGACGGGAGGACAACTGCCGGTACGTTACACGTACTGTTAGCCACTGGAAATACCAACACTTCCATCTCACAGGACGTTATACCCACAATCATCAGTGCTCTACATGCTGACGCACCACAGACCCCAAGAAAATAACCTAGTGAGCTGTTTTATCGATGGAGAGACCACAGGAGCTTCCTACCGCAGACTGCGGCGCCCACACATTAGCAGACATTCAGACTAATTTCGACTAAATTGCATAATTCTTTAACGAGTGGTTGTCGTTTCGTGTCTCATATGAAGCTTCTCTGTGTTTTATAGCCGGTCTCGTCTCAGGGGTCAGAAACTGCCACAGCAGCGGACGTGTGACCGAGAGCAGGTTTTCTCTCAGAGGCATCCGTCTTTGTGTCTTTGTGTCTTTGTGTCTTTGTGTCTTTGTGTTGTTGTGTAAACCTGATGTGAGCAGTGCTGAATCAGTTTCCTGCATCTCCGTGACTCACTGTGGGTTCATTTCTGTGAGAGGGAGGTTATTCAGCTCCGTCCTCTGAAGGTCCTTCAAATCAGAACTTCTGCGTGTTTACGACGCTTCATGAGGAGCACAGAAAAAAAAATCTCGTTATTGATAATTGGAGCGGCGTCAGGAAATCGAGCCACCTCAAGAAAAGCAACCAAAGAAGTATTAGTCACCATAACAAAGATCCATCGAGCCTTAATAGCATCTATAACTCATAATTACCTTAATAAGTGTTGTTTTAGTTTGTTTTTCCTCCGTTGAGAAAGCATTGTTTGTCACTAATGGCATCTTAAGTTGAAATTGAGTGCCTTGCCCAGAAGTAAACAGCATCTATCAATCATGACTTGAGGCCAAGTGTCAAACTATGCAAAAGCTGAACGTGTGTGTGTGTGTGTGCACCTGTCCGGTGTGTAAATACTAATGATGCACACATGCTCCCTTGTGGTCGACTAAAAACAAAAGGTGATTGTGCCTCTGATTCTCTTCTCATGGACAAACAGGGATTTCAGTCACTCTGTGCACGGAGCAGTTCCCTTAAATACAAGTGCACCAAATTACACACACACTCGGAGACATCAGTCCCCTGAGCTGAGTATCTACGTGAAGATCCATGATCGTTTCCACATCTCGCGATGACAAAGAAAGTGATAAAGTAGAAGCACCGCGGTCGCAGTGAACTTGACCTTTGACCTCCAACTTTCAATCAGGTCATTCTTGAGTCCAAGTGAACGTTTGCACTGAATTTGAAGGAACATGCTGAAAGATGATCCCACGTGTTCACAAGACCAAAAACATGACGTCACGGTGATCTTGTCCATTAACCCTTGACCAGCAAAATCATCTTGGTCCATTCGATCAATCCGACAAACACAAGGCGTTCGTCAAATATCGTAATAACGAAGACTGGAAAAATAAATGGATGGATGATCAACCAAAAAACACAATATCTCCATCGAGAGAAATGAATTAAGAATGAAAACTTCGCTGATACACTGGATTTACATTTTTACGTGAACATCTTGTCAAACGTCTCTTTGTTGAGCTGACTTGTTCCATCGTCTCATCCCTGCACGATGGTTAAAACACACATGTGCGCTGACTCCGTGGTCCTCGGAGGCAGACGTTTGCATTTAGAGAAGGACAGGCAGCGATGCATCGTCCACATAATGAAATGAATCCACGTTTGATCCTCACGTCGTCTCCTGGTAATTGTTCTTGATTCCCCCTTTGTGTTTCACGCTTGACTCCCCGCTCATATCAGCCGGCGTGTATGAAGACGTGTTCGTTCCCCCTATCAGTGACAGCAGAGTTCAGTGATTAACAAATTAAGGATCTTCTTTGCCTTAATCTGTCTCGAGGCTTCTTTTTTCTCTCTTGGCTCCGGTGGAAACATGTTTGGCAGTGACAGCACCTCTGCTCCCATCTTTAATTGGATTAGAGGGAAGTCGGGATTAATACAGTCTCAGACGAGGCGTCTGGGACGGCTTCATGAGGGGAAAGCAGGTGATGAAGTTATTTCAGAATTACCTTTTCAACTTCTTCAGCTGCGTTGTTGAGACATCAAGGATCTCTTTGGCGTGGAGTATCATGGGAGCGAGTGAAAGCCTGTGTGAGGGCGTATGGATTAATTTAGGGAAACATTAGGCGGAGACGATTAATGTCAAAGTGGAAACACTCAGCGGTTTCCTGATGTTCAGTGGTCGGGGGCTGGGGCAGTGCGAGCGTCTTTATAATGTCCTAGTTTGGTTTGTCCTGGTGAGAACGTGACTTATTTATTTTGTTCTCCTGTTCAATATGTTGAAAGTGACGATTTTCACATTCTTATAACATGACCGCTCCGTGTGTTCAGCTCAGTCTTTTGTCCTTCGTCATGAAAAACATCTGTCTCCAACTCCCCAAACAATGAATCCAGCTGACTTAGGTGACGTCCTGAGTTTAGATCTTGTGCCACTGCGAGGTTTGCAGGTCCTGGACTTTAAATGGTGACGTATCTCTAACAAAGTGGAAAATATTAATAACTGTGACTTATATTGTAAATCCTCCAGATGTGGATCCTCGAAACAATAAATAATAATAACCGGCTTCCTCTCGGTTCAGACGTTGGTTTTCCTGTCTCTCATTCCTCCGTCCTCCCTCCGCTCTGTGTTTTATTTATGGACACTTTCAGCTCCTGGTGATTGTTTGCTCACCTCTCTGTCCAGAACACTGCAGAGAAGTGTCAGCTCCGTTATTCTGTCGCCCCCCCCGTGACAGATTGACGTGTCTGTGTAAACACCAGGTCAGCGCCGCCTCCTGAGACCCGCTCACCTCTGGAGAAGTCGCAGAATTTCATCACCGTGTTGCGTTTGCCACATTTTCGGGCGAATATTTAACTGAGGCTCTTTGCAAGAGAGAACAAGTTGGTAGTTTAAGAGTCTTGCTCAAGGGCATTTCATAATGTACGACAGTTCACTGACACAACTGCTTATTGTCGCAAGGACCGAACCTGTGAACTTCCATCGTCTGAAATTAAACTTCTGTGCTCACGATGTGCGTTGAAAATAAAGTGGTAAAGAGAAATTACATTTTTAAAGTGCAGAACGATGCGTGTTGGCTAGATCCAAAGTAAACAGCTTTTACCATAGATGAGGATATTGCCCAGGAATTCATACGGAGACACAAACATTTCCTCAGGCTCATCGTGTTGTGTCAATCTTATACAGAGAAAACAACATGTCTTCATTTCTTCAACCACAGCGATGGTGTGGTGGGAAAACGAGCATAAATCTCACTTTCTTCATCTGCAACTGTGATTTCCTGAAACATTCGAGTTCCTGTTTACGAACCATTCAGTGTGGGTGTGTATTTATCTGATTCTCGTCAATGAAGAGCAACAGCGTCTTGTACAAATCAATAGGATGAGGTCACCGACAAGCAAGTTAAAGGTCACCGAGCTACAACTGTTATCAGCCTCTGGTGGTCGCCAGCTGCCATTACAACAATCTTGTCTCACCAAACTTCCTGTGATAAAACTTTTCTCACGTCTCCGTTGGCAAAATATTCCATTTAGTTCCAATTAAAATAAACACTGAATTCGTGAAATCTACACAGCTGGAGTAAAAAGTCCTGTATAAATATCTCGGTGGTGTTTTGTTGCTGGAGAAAAGATCTTGATTCTTTCGCACCCACATGGTTTAGTCTGGATTTTTCTAGATAATCAAACCGAACCATGTTTTTTTTTAGACGCTCACACTTTGGACCAAACACAGGAAGTTGAGACAGCATCAAACAATAGAAGAAGAAAAAGAAGAGGAATCAGCTGCAGTCTTCACCTCCGATGATGAGGACGTTCGTTTTACTTATAGTAAAACCATATTGATGTTAACAAAGTGAATCAGTTTATTCGTTTTCTCTTTTCACACAGAGAGATTTATTTTCAACACGTCCACGTCAGACAGACGCCCGTCTACAAACCAGTCGCATCAAGTGTAGGTAGACGCAGCTCGTGTAGGTGATGACGACAGGACGTACGTATGTCAGACAAAATTCTTTAGTCCCTAAATTACGACGTGAACAAACACATGAAGCTTCGGACTCTCAGGTGTGAAAACGTCTTCGTCGCAGGTTCGTGTGGAAAATGTGTGACCGAGAGTTAAGTTGCACAGAATGTAGTCGACGGAAAATCGGGGTTAAGGTTATTTTACGAGCGTGTTCGACTGAACGAGTACATAAGAGGCGGAGAAACAGTGAGTGGAACAAATAACGACAAAGAGACTGAACAGCAAGAGCGCGGCCGCTGATGCGAGAACCAAAGTGGACGAGGCTCTCGAGTAGCTGTTGCTTCACATGTCAGGCTGCGGCGCTGCTGAACACTGACGGGGGGTGATTGGTGAGGGCCAATCCTTTTACAGCTTAATGATCGTCCCACAGCGCCCTGTCCCTCGGGGGCGAAAACACTTTTTGAAGAAGAAGAAGGAAGTCTACGAGCCTTGCTGTCGCTTAAGTTGGCAGAAAAATAATGGCTGCAACCTCGTCACCTCCAAACCCCCCCCCCCCCCCCCCCCCCCCCCCCCCCCCCACCTCCCTTCTTACGCTCGTTCCACCACCAGCCCCGGTTGAAAAAAGCCCCAGGGGCTTACAGCAAGATAGCGAAGAACAATTGCCGTGTTCACAGTTCATCTTGCCGATGTTTTTTCCAGCCTGTCATGGGAGTCTTTGCACTTTTCCAGCGTAAGAAAGAAACTCGCTGGCACATTGTCGTCGTGTTCTCGAGGCTCCGGAGAGGATCTGACCTCTCACGACCCCTCAGGAGGACAGGTGCTCCACTGAAAGTATCACAGCACAGCATGTTGGCTGCATTAAACTTTTACATGCATGTGCAGGAAGGATCACACGCATGGTTGAAGCATGAATATACCGTGGACCCCCGTGATCACGTGTAACCTCCTGATGACCGCACACTTCTCTTTGAACATCTGTGAGGAGATAAGAATCTTTAGCCATCTCCAGTTGAGCCTCTTTCTTTTGGCAACTCCTCGTGTGATCAGCAAGAAATCATCATATTTCCAGTTGTGTCTCATCAAATGTGACCGGATGTTGGACTCAGAGCAGATTTTCATATTTTGGTGCTGATCCAGAACTCTCCTTCATATTCTTCCCCCTGACCCACAGACTGGTATTTAAAATAAATCCATCACATGCATCTAATTATTTTCTGTCACTGTTTTGTCTTAATGTCAGATCCAGAACTGGACATTTATCTCGATATTGTGCAGCAATGGTTTCTTTTCAAATTTAAAAAAAACCAGTGTTGGAATCTTGTTAAACAAAATTAAAGGACAAGTTGTTTTCACCTTTATTTTCCGGACGTGAAGGTTCATAAGTTACAAAAAGTGGTTATGGGACCTGAAACTGCTTCTGGTGAAGATTGGTTAATCGAAATGAGCGCTTTTATAATTCCTGCTTATTAAACCTATTTGACTCTGTGGTGAGTTTGTGGTTTAACGGTATAAATGCTAAATGGAACTGCGTAAAGACTTTAAAAACATTTTGAACGTTGCAGCTGAGACAGCGTAACTATCTACAACTTTTTGCAGCTTGAACTATTCCAACAGTTTCTTGTGTTGCTCAAAGATGGTAAAACTAATTATTACCTGAAGTCCCCAACAGCGTCCTAAAACACAGAAAAGTGCAACTCCTTGCAGTGTCACAGTGTTTTTTCTTCCTGTGGACGTGTTTGCAAACTCTGTTTATGAAAAGTGATGTTAGATGTGATGAGATCTTCGTATCATCTGCTCCCTCAGCTTTGGCTGAATCAATGTAAACAATCCCCCTTGTTCCCGGAGCTTTAATGGATTTACCTAAGCAGTCACACTGGAGTTCATGCACGGACATACCTCCTCACTCAACTTGACAAGCTTGCCGCTCCGCATTTACTCTGACGACCAGAAGTATCTAACACATGTGACAAAGTCCTCAGACGGAGCAGGGAGGCAGTGGGTGGGGTGGGTGGGGTGGAGGGGGTTGAAGCTCGCCGGCTCCCCCCTCAGCGTCACATCTTTTGACAGCTGCCATTTTCAGTACCGTGCCTCACCCTCGTCGCCAGCCGACCGCCAAGTCCCCATCAAGTCCGCTTTCCCGACGCCTTTTCCTGCTCAAGTTTCCAGAACGCAACAGCGGAGGGAGCTCGGCCCGTGTCGCTCGAGATTAGCAGCACGAGCGTGAGGGCTGAAGGGGCCTCCGCCCGAGCCTGAGTGACAGCTGGGGAGAAAAATGAAAAACATCCTGAACTTAGAGCAGAGCTGGAGATGAGGCTGAGACGGAGAAGATGGTTCCACTGAGGCTGAATACACGTTGATATGACGACTGGAACCGAGGTAAAAAACGGAGGCAACAGAAATACGAATTATGACGAAACTATAAACTCTGCTGCTACAACTACAAACTATACTACTGTACTATAAAACTATCGTCAAACCTAGACCTGATGTTACTTCAGAGGAGTTTTAATACACATCTTTGCATTGATGAATTATATTCAGACTCTTTAAGAAGCGGGTTTGCGTCGTTGCAAGTTAGTTTTTTTTAACGTAAATTCATTCGTCACCAGAAAAGTCAGGTCAAATCCTGAACGACATAACTGCTCCACAAAAGTGAAGCCAAAGCACCTTGATCGCCACCTGGCGGCTGGCTGCAGAATAAAATCCCATCTCCTCCATGTTAATGGCTGGGAGATGGACCAAATGAAAAAGTCGAAGTGCACGTTCAATGGATTTTTCAGACGGTTTCTGTGTTCATTGCCCCGGTGAGTTAAAATGAGTTGAAACATCAGGATTCACAGCTAAGACTCATGATTGGCGGCATGATGGCGGCGCGAGAACATCGCGCGGCTCAGCGTCTCCCCAGTTTTTGCAATTTTGCAGTTTTATTCCTGCTCATCTCGGGTCTGTTTGGACAAAACAACTGTGCCTTTACATCATACACCCGGTATGAGCTTTTGGAGATCGGATTACGTTTCTCGGACACTTTTATCACCGATCTCCCTTCCATCCCGGAGATCGCCAGAACACCGGTGGCTTCGCACTCTACCCGGCCAGGCGGAAGTGCTCGCAGGCGGCGCAGAGATCGTAAACAACGGCGAGGGAAACGCGGAGGGCTAAAAGCAAGGCTAAGACTTACACCACACCGGCTTCCCTTGCCCAGCATCTTCCTCGCTAATGTTCGGTCTTTGGCTAACAAGATGGACGAGATACGACTGCGCCTCACTCACAGTAAGAGACTTTTGGACTGCAATGTCATGATTCTCACCGAAACATGGCTACACGGCGGTGTACCGGACAGTGCTATCGAGCTTGACGGACGCCACACACACCGGGCGGATAGATCAGCTGATGACTCCGGCAAGACCAGAGGCGGAGGTTTGTGCATTTATGTCAACAAAGCTTGGTGTACAGACTCTGTTACTCTTGGAAGCCACTGCTCAGCTAACCTGGAGTTTCTCATGGTTAAATGTAGACCTTTCTATCTGCCACGGGAATTTACATCCACCATCATCACTGCTGCTTATATTCCACCGGATGCTAATGCTAAGCTCGCAATGAACGAACTTTATGCGGCCATTAGTAAACAACAGACTGACCACCCGGAGGCGGCTTTTATTGTTGCGGGTGATTTTAATCACTCAAACTTAAAGACTGTACTCCCCAAATTCCACCAGCATGTTTCCTGCCACACCAGAGGAAACAAGACTTTGGACCATGTTTACACTAACATGGCTGCCGCTTACACCGCGACCCCCCTCCCCCACATCGGACAGTCAGATCACCTTTCTTTGTTCCTCACCCCCAAATATTCACCCCTCATCAACCGTGTCAGGCCATCAGTGAGGACCATCAAGGTGTGGCCAGCAGAGACAGACTCTGTACTCCAGGACAGGTTTCAACACACAGACTGGAGTACGTTTGCTTCTCAAGCCACCTGTGGCTCACACTTGGACATTGACAATTATGCCTCCTCTGTTATGGACTACATCACCACCATCATTGATGACGTCACGACAGAGAAACAGATCACCACCTACCCCAACCAGAAGCCATGGATGAACAAGGAGGTGCGGCTCCTGCTGAAGGCCCGTAATGCTGCCTTCAGATCAGGGGATGCACAGGCCTACAGCACATCCAGGGCAAACCTGAGGAGGGGCATCAAGAAGGCCAAGCACTGCTACAAGCTGAGGATAGAGGGTCACTTTTCCAACTATGACCCCCGACGCATGTGGCAAGGCATCCAGGCCATCACAGACTACAGGCCCAGCAACCCCACCCCCACAGCCACGGATGTCTCCTTCCTGAACGAGCTAAACCACTTCTATGCTCGCTTTGAGAGAGACAACAGAGACACCGCCACCAAGACAACGCTCCCTGCAGACCACCAGCCCCTCTCACTCTCCCCCACTGATGTCCACACGGCACTGAGCAGAATCAAGGCACACAAGGCTGCTGGACCAGACGGCATCCCAGGACGTGTGCTCAGAGCATGTGCGGAGCAGCTCACTGGGATCTTTACGGACATTTTCAACCTGTCCCTCGCCCAAGCAGCTGTGCCAACATGCTTTAAAGCGACATCCATCGTGCCAGTGCCAAAACACTCCAAGCCGACATGCCTCAACGACTACCGCCCTGTAGCACTCACACCTATCATCATGAAGTGCTTCGAGCGACTGGTCCTGGCGCACCTGAAGGACTCCCTCCCTCCCACACTGGATCCACATCAGTTTGCTTACCGTAGCAACAGGAGCATAGACGATGCAGTCTCCACAGCACTGCACTCTGTGCTCTCACATCTGGACAATAACCACACCTATGCACGTTTGCTGTTCATTGACTTCAGCTCAGCATTCAACACGGTCATCCCCTCCAAGTTAATCACCAAACTTGGAGCCCTGGGCACCAACACCGCCCTCTGCAACTGGATCATGGACTTTCTGACCAACAGACCACAACACGTGAGGTCAGGCCACATCTGCTCCACCACTGTCACACTCAACACCGGTGTGCCACAAGGCTGTGTGCTGAGCCCCTTCCTGTACTCCCTCTTCACCCACGACTGCAGACCTGTGCATGGATCCAACTCCATCATCAAGTTTGCAGACGACACCACCGTGATTGGTCTCATCACTAACAACGACGAGACAGCCTACAGAGAGGAGGTACAGCACCTGACCACATGGTGCGCCGACAATAACCTGCTCCTTAACACCAGCAAGACCAAGGAGCTCATTGTGGACTTCAGGAAGGAGAGAAGAAGCACGCATGACTCCATTCACATGAACGGAATGGCCGTCGAACGCGTCTCCAGCTTCAAGTTCCTGGGGACCCACATCTCAGAGGACCTGTCCTGGACCACCAACACCTCCAGCCTGGTCAAGAAAGCTCACCAGCGCCTCTTCTTCTTGAGGACTCTGAAGAAGAACCATCTGTCTTCAGCCATCCTGGTGAACTTCTACCACTGCGTGATCGAGAGCATCCTAACAAACTGTGTCACAGTCTGGTACGGAAGCTGCTCTGCTGCGGAGCGCAAACACCTGCAGCGCGTAGTGAAAACTGCCCAGCGCATCACAGGAACTCCACTCCCTGCCATTGAGGACGTCCAAAAGAAGCGCTGTCTGCGTCGTGCCCGCAGCATTCTGAAGGACCCCTCCCACCCGGCACATGGACTATTTTCCCTCCTGCCCTCTGGCAGGCGTTTCAGAAGCCTCCGGACAAGGACCAGCAGACTGAGGAACAGCTTTTTCCCCAGAGCTGTGACCTTACTGAACTCTGACCCCCGCTGACACACCAATTCACAGTCACTCAGTCACTGACCAAAGACTTTTACACCATCACACTGCACTATTGGACTACTCTGCACATGCTCACTTTCACTTATACAATCTGTTTGCACAGTACTATGTACCGAACATTGCACTAGTCTAGTAACTTAGCCACTGCTATTATTTATTTTTGCACTATAAGTTGCTCATGTCATCTGTCTTTGTATCGCCTAATTTATCATCTGCCATCTCCTCTATTGTAAATTATGTTATGCTAGTTCCTGTTTATAGTCTTCTCCCACTTAACGAACAATCCATCTGTATAATATGTTCATAGTACCTCCCTCAATCATTATGTATATCTTGCTCACTTTAACCTGTATATATGGTCTCACCTGTACATAGCTTCTGATCTGTAAATATTGTCCATACACTGTAAAAACAACATGTAACATACTTTTTATATACCACAATATTTATGCCACATGCACTTTACTGCCTATTGCACTTCTGGTTGGATGCTAAACTGCATTTCGTTGCCCTGTACATGTACATGTGTAATGACAATAAAGTTGAATCTAATCTAATCTAATCTAATGATTGGTCGAGCACCTCCCACAAACGCTACGGCAGATTCTATGTCTCTAAAGATGGCGGCGTTTGCATGCAGGATATTACACGTCATCCATCTTTGTGATGAATTGATTGAGGGGCCTTACGCAAGTTTGACAACAGAGTTCCAGCTGTTACTGCTGGAAGGAACAATTACCATCATCATCATCACAGTCAAAAACTTTCAGTGTCACCTCTGTGCTTCCACGTTCAGATTATTTTTAAAGTACACATGTACCAGTACTCTTTGGTGTTCAGAGCAGACCTGGCTGGAGTTCAGGACCTGAGTCACAAAGTCATGCAGCTGAAGTTTCTAATTGATAAATGTGCTGAAAATATGAAACTTTGACAGGAAGAATCCATTTGCGCCTATTTTTTCAAAATGAAGCCAAGAATCAAGTGTGATATTGGCCAAAGTTTGACAGAATAATTCCCCCGCTGTTATAAACCTGACAGCATTGATTAGGAGGGTCACTACTCACATGAGCTAAGATACACTCGCTGGGAAACAAGTAGATCTGTGATCCCTGTACTCAATAACCTCAGCACATTCCCTCCCCGCCAAGCCCGAGTGAGAGCAAACACATGTTAGTCAGTGTGCAAGTATCGGAGTGTTCATGAAGAATGACGCTTGATGCTTCAACCAGTCTTGTTATTGTTTGGAGGAACACAAGAGCACAAGGACTCCTCCAGAGTCGACTCTTGTTTCCTAGAAATCAGCCAAACAAACAGAAAACACTCACAAACTATAACAGGCCGATGGGAATCATTTCATTTGTCTCTCAGGGGAGAGTTTTGTTTCATTTTACCTCCAGCGCCATGAAATTGTTGATTCACTCTGGAATACACTCCTCAGGTTCTGTTTGACTCTGAAAGTTCACAGTTTATTAGATATCTCATGGGGCCACAAGGTGTCGGCTGCTGAAGGGGGGGGGTCCAAAATATCAGCTGGTCAAATGTTTCACAGTGAAATGCTTTCAAAAGTCATCCACCAGAAAGTGAAACCTATTTCAAAGTTTTCCTGTCAGATGAATGTTCAGTTCAGCAGGCAGCTGTATTTCCTGTTAAAGTTCCCTCAGTGTCTCTGCATCACTGCGAGCATCTAAAGGACCATCAGCTAACAAGCTCCATCTCAGCCTCGGGCCATGTCCCTGTAACGTACACCAGAGAGCTGCGTGGTCTCCCTTCACATGGGATCCCTGTGAGCACAGGACTGCACAGCACACTTTCCTTCACTGTGTGAACTTTTAATGCGATTACCGGCCACATAGGATGACATGAGTCCAGGCCACGGCGTCCGTTTTCCCAAAGCAAACATAAGAGGTTTGGATGGATGGTGGGCAAATACCCCTGCACATCCCTCCTGGCAATCACTCCGGCCTCCTTCTCTGGTCATCGTCTAATTCCCAAAGGGTCACTAATCTAATGCTAAAGGGCAGTGACAGTAATGAGTGCTGCGGATGTGTGGTCCGAGGCTGCGGGATTAAATGGGCGCACTTACAATACCAGTAAACTTGGGCCAATCTCAGCAATATTTAGCCGGACGTTGAGCTGCAGTGCCTGAGCCTCAAGTCATGTTCGCTTAACACCAAGCACCGCTCAAGTCCAAGGGGGTGGGGAGGTGTGTGTGAGAGCGAGGGAGGGAGGGAGCGAGGCTGCGATAGAAGCTTAGACTCGAACCGAGACCAAACATTCCAACGGGTCTCATACTTGGCATCGCTGTAAAACATTTGCTGCCTCCAAAAGTCTTCGTGCTCCAGCTTCCTGAGGCAGTTTGAGCTGATGCACCTGAGCGCCGCCGCAGCGCTTTAAACCCCAGAGTCACACAACCAGGGACTCATCCATCGCTGCTGCTATTACAGCAGATTGTTTCATTTGCACATTAAATTAAGAAGCCTATTGTGCCTGTTGAAGCCTACTTTACTGGAGTTTTATTTTATTTTAGTCCCGTGTGAAGCTGACCCCCTCTTCGATTTGTCTTATCTGATCATCTATTGGGTTAAACTCTTTTGCGTAACTTCTTTCAATCTCTACAAACTCGAGGCCAATGAGTCTGAGACCAATTAAAACCCGAAGCTCCGTCCTGCGGGCGTCTTAGTAACACGTTCTTTTCTCCTGCCTCATTTTCTTAAAGAGCACAGAAGACAAACTAGGGACTGGTGGTGCGTGCCAGGCCCAGACGCAACAACAAAGACAAAGGAGACCGCAGTGGGAATTAGGGGGATTCCCAGAGAGCAGAGGGGAAGATGATGGTGGTTATGAGGTAAATCTGCTGTGAAACCTCCCCCCTCACGTAGAAAGAGCACGGGCCAACGCCGCCTGCTTAGCCCTGACGTGACAAGAATGAGGTCGATGTACCCCGGGTGCATGATCCCTGACTAAGTCCAGGGAACAAGGTGCCGGGGGCGATGGGGGGGGGGGGGCTTCGTTAAAACCAGGGGTCACTCATTAAGACCAGGATCCTTCCCTCGGCTTAAATGTCTTGAAGGAGAGGGGGGCTTCAAAACGATTATAGTCAGACATAGTTATCCATGTCGACCAGGGTCAGAAGTTAAAGGATCCCTGGTGACTGCCGGCATGTCCTGGGATGGTGCCCCCCCCCCTCCCCCCATCACCCCACCCTCAGCTCGCTCTGGAAATCCCGGGGGATTTATTCTCTTTTTTTTATGCCACCACTCAGATCCTTTAAGCCATATGGTCCTGAAACAATTCGTAAGAAAAAGAAGGGATCTTGGTTTTTTATCCTGAGGTTTGGAAAAATATTAAAAGTTTCTCCAGAGTCACAAAGTGAAATAGACGACACGATCAGATAAATCAGATTTAATAAATGTTTGCAGCTTCAGCTTTAAATAAAAGAAAACCTCGATCATCAGTTCAGTGAGTTTTTACAGCTGCAGCAGGAAACACGAAGCAGCTTCATATTGTTGTGTATTTATATTATCATATTAGTATTACTAGTATTTTTAAAGTGCTGTAAAACAAAGATTTTCATGTTTGCTGGTGAAGCGTTTGCTTTATCCTGTATTCAATTAATTCTCGCGGACATATGGACGACACAGTTCTTTCAGTTTCTCAGCATCCAGTTCCCGGGAACTTCTGGCAGCTGAAAAATCAAATCAGATAAACTCTTTGCAGAAGTTTCCTGTCGGGAGCGAAGCCAAAGTTGCGATGTGGCGAAAAACGTGTCAGTTCCGCCTCAGCTGCGTCTGAGCTGCGTCTGAGCTGCACGTCCCTGCGGCCACGTGGTTTTACCCTCGCTGCTCCGCGAGTGTCCGCGATGGAGGTCCGTTTCTCCGTCACATCGCCGTCAGCACAACTTCTTCCAGCTCTCGGAAACAGGCACTTTATGAATATTTCTCCCCGGACCGGCTCTGGAACAACCTTACCACCCTCGTCTTCAGAGTTTCATCTTTCCGTTTTTTTGTTCAGCATTTCAAGTGTGACAGCCAACACTCACCCCCTGACTTCTCTGTCTCTTCCTGTCTCTGTGTGTTTTTGTCTCTTTGAGGTGAAACTTTGATGCACCAGTGGAACCCGGAGCTCTCCCTGTGCAGGGACTCTGAGAGGGGCCACACAGCCCCAATCACACACATCTACACACAGATCCAATGCCCTCTACTCAGCAGCTGTGCTACACTGCCCTGCACACACACACACACACTGCTCTGCTCACTGCCGGCGTCCGCCTGCCGCTACCCGTCGGGGCCCCGCTGTGTGTTTGCTGCTCCTGGCTTTGATTTGCTGTTTCCCGCCGCAGTCCTGGGGCCACCGTGGGTTCGGAGAGGCGGTGGTGGATCTGTATTGTCGACAGCCCCTCCTCGAGGTATTCCACATCAACTGTCATCTTCATCCTGCACGTTTTTCTTCTTCGTGGCTCTTTGCTTCATCAAAACAGCGCTCACCTCCTCCCCTTCCGACTGTTTTCAAAAAGAGGTTCAACATTAACATCGGTGACATGAACCTTCATTCTCACTGGACCAGTCTGACGGCGTGACGTCGGCCTGAAATGTTGACAGTATACGGTAAATACATTTTAGTTTGTCCCTTCGTGTTTTATATAATTTAGATTCTTATCATCGCAACAGGAGAGAGACAGAGATCACACACTTGATGACTCCACCGAGGCCCAACAGGCCCCTTAAATTAAAGAACCACTCTGGAGCAGAGGCCATATTAAGTTTCTCAGATACACATTAGTGATAGTTACAGGTTTCTAGTCTCATTAGTTTCCAAACAGCAGCTAAAAAAAATCCATTTAACCACATTTAAATTCACCAAATACAGAATCTTCATATATTTCTCTGAGAAATCAAAGAAATGTTGAAAAGTATCCGCCTCCTGATCCAGAGCTGCAAGATTCAACAGATTCTTTCCTTCCAACAGTTTTTTTTTATCATCAAGATCTGTGATTTATTTTATTTGTGTGATTTATTCTCTGGGGAATCTGGAAAAATTTCTCACAATGTTAAAGAAAGTAAAAACTTTGAACGAGTTCTTCTGTGACTGCAAACAATCAAGTTTCATGGAAATCTGGAAAACTTACAATAAACAAACAAACGGACACGATGTTCAACATAGTAAGAAACACCTGCAGTTATATAATCTTGTACTCGACAGTATGTTTGTATTCACTTCCAGTAAATAAACTCTCAAAACAGATCTGATCGTCATCATGAACAAACTTTTGAAGCAGCTCATTCTGTTGAAATGATCCTGGTTGTGTGCGACGAGCAGAGAAAAGCCAAATATTTCATTTGAAGACTTTGGAGGACGTTTCCCTGACAGAGGCCGACGAGCTGCTCTGTCCCCAAAGTGTGTTTTCTGTGTTGGGTTGTGTGCGGGCGGACGCCCTGAGGGCAGAGGGACCTGGAACATTAAGTCTTGCCATGGCAGCTCAGTGCAGCGCTGAGCCCTGAGCCGCTGTGGCAGATTGCCTGGGGTGGAGGTGGAGGTGCCGGTGGCGCGGGTTTGGAAAAGGCCCCTCAGCTCGCTCCTCTTCGCTCTTACGGGACACACAAACCCCCTCGCTGTCCGAGTCTGCGGTGGAGTTCCTGTCACTTTCTTTTTTGGAATCACGCACTCCACAGAAGGGAGAGTTGGCCTCCGTGGCCTTCGTGTCACAGAACAGGGAGCAGCAAGAATCACAACATTTTGGGAGATGGATGCCAGTTATGAAGTCACGTCGGGCAGCTGGACGGTTTTGATGCTGCAGATGGAAAATGTGTCACCGTTTCTTTGAAAACATCCCAAAATAATCACCTTCTGATGAGACACCAGGTTTTTCTCAGCTCTCGGGAATCGAGCTGAAAAGCAACGAACGAGAAGGATTCACACGACAGAAGTCGGCGCTGCGTTCATTAGTTTCACGATCAGAACAAACAGAGGCTGAGCGAGAGAGTCGGAGAAACAACGAGGAAGAAGCGTCCATCGGCCAAGTCACTGAAGGTTTTCATCAATCACAGGATTTATCATTTCATCTCAGCTACGCGGCCGACAGACCTTCGTGTCCGAGCCAAGTGTTGACATCATTCTCTGATTCGTTTAAAGCCAAGATTTGTTTTTTTAAATGATTTGGGAGAAAAACAAATTCAGTCCATGTTAACCTCTGACCCTCGTTTTGGCTACCTTCTCCCACTTGGCCTAAATGGAGCAGTGTCCAGCGCGTTGGCTGAAATATGAAAGACCATGTTGTCCATCATTATGATCAAGACGTAAACAGTCTCAGACTTTAACCTGCAATCCTTGTTAGCTTTTGAGCTAACAACACGTCATTGAGTACGATGGTTGAGACATGTCTTGTGTTGCAGAGGAAGCAGCAAGAGCGACGCTTGATCTCCTTCATCCGATTATCGAGCAGCAAAACCAAACTTTATCTTCAAGCGTTGGATCGTTCACGGTTCCACAGTTTGGGTTCGCACATTAACAGTCGTAGCTTCGCTGCCCCTGGTGGCTCAAACAGGTACCTGGACCCGCCCACTCACAGCTTTTTATATTCTGAATTTTAAAAAATCAAACAATAACACTAAAAATCCCTCCGACATGATTTCCGAACGTGGAAAGAGACGGCGACATTTCGAGGAACCCGGGGGACGTTTTGAAGCATCTGTGTTTTTGTGCCACCTGAGCACAAGCATTAAAGTGACAGCGTACGAACATTGTTCACGCTCAGAAGATGGGAATGTTTTAGTTTCTCTTTGTCTCTTCCTCTTTCTTCCCTTCTTCTCTCTTTCTCTCTCTCTCTTTGTAGCTGGAGCAGCAGAAGCTGTGGAGAGTCCGAGCGAGCCAGCAAAGCTATTGATGCATTACTGCCCCCCCCCCCCCCTCTCTCTGTCGTTCTCTCTCTCTCTCCCTCTGTTCGGCCTCGCTGTGTTTTTGGCAGTTACTACTGACCATCATGAACGTCATTGCCAATTTTTGTGAAAACTGGCACATATGGCAGCTGAAGTGCCATATGCCATACAGAATATTTTTTGGCCGTTTCCCCCATTTGTATAATCGCTGGATCCGGTATAGAAGTGGCTCATTATTAATTCATTCCTTCCCACATTTTTTTCCCTTTTCACTTCCCCTCTGTGTTTGTTCTCCTTTTATTTTCTCATTTCGCTTCATTTTTGTCCAGGTCCAATGCGATGTGAGGACCCGCTCGTTTCACGTGCTGCATGAGGATTAAAGCGTTTTCGTTGATTTAAAGATAAAAGTGGGGAATTAATCTTGTTTGTATTTTTGCACTGATGTGACACCAACTAGGTTTTAAATGTTTTACATAAGAACTAAGTGGGTTCGTTGAAACAACAAACCGGATGGAAATAAAACACAGTTATTTACTTTTACGTAAATTTCTTTGAGGTTTTCAGCCAAAAAAAAATTTGATCCAAGGTTTGAGATAAAAAACTAAACAAACCAGAAACAGACAAGAGACAATTTGAAGTGAAAAATGACCATCGGGCATAAAGACAAAAAGGAAACACCAGGAAGAACTGACAGGAAACCAGGAACTGAAAAGATGGGAAATGTAAGCATTGACAAAATAAAACAGGAAGTACAAACACAAAACATAATGGGATTTTACAAAAGAGCTGTTTATCATCCCGTTGTGTTTTCTCTGGATCCCACTGAAGATCCATCCATTCATCCACTCACTCATCCATCCATCCATCCATCCATCCATCACCAGGTCTCCAGCGTATCACAGTTGTTTTGTCTCAACGTACGAAGACAAACAACAAACTTTCACGCTCACATTCATTAATTCACAGTATTGAGGATCTTTAATTAACCTAATCTCCATCTTGAATGTCTCTGGAGTGAAGGAGTGAGTCAGAGTAACCGGAGAAAACCCGTGAAGACGCAGGGGAGAACATGCAAAGTCCACAGAGACACAGACAAGACTCCAAGAGAACCAGGATTCAAACCAGCAACTGTCTGGTACTGCCCTTTACTGAAAATATAAAAGTTTAAAACAGATAATAAGATTTTAATCTTTTACTTTAAAACCTATAACGACTACTTTCAGCAGTGAATTAACACATGTGTGAATATTACAGCCGTGGAGAGTGGGTGAGAATAACCTGAAATAAATTCTCATTCCACATGAACAGGAAGAGCACACTTCACTTCCTGTGTGAGAGGACGGCAGGTTTCAGATCCAGGACGTAGCTGAAGCTTTGTGTTATATCATCGAGACGCAGGATCTTAAACGTGATGGAATGAGTGGAACCATCTCTCCAACCCTTCGCTGCTGAGTGTTCTTTCTCCCCAGTCTCACATGAGCAGCTTTCACATTCCTCTTCCACTGTCACAGGAATTATCTCCTCGTGTGTGTGTGTGTGTGTATGTGTGTGTGTGTGTGTGTGTGTCTTTTTCTTCCTCTGTCACACAAACATCCCACACTTCCTCTTCACTCCTGCCTGTCTCTTCCCTCTCCTCTTCTGCCCTCCATTGGAAGGAGACTGAAAGGTCTACGCTGACTCCTGCACCAACAGTTCTGCCTCGGTGCTGCTGACCGTGCACGACCACGTGTCGCAGGGATCTACATCCTCTTCGTTGCATCTGGACTGTTTTTAAAACAACAACTCAACTCGGAGTTGACTCACATCTGAACAGTGACGATGTCCCTAGTGGACAATCAGGGGCACAGCGGGGCGACCTGTGGGCAGGTCAAACATGTGAACTTAGATTTTCAGATTGTTGTGATGTGACTTCAAAAAGCAAAAGAAGAGAAAAAACACTTGACTGTCTGTGCACACATTCTTGGTCACGTCCACACGTTGGACAGACATCATCACAGGTCCGAGCCGTGGACGGTGATTTAAAGACACGTGCTGAGACAAAGATCACAGTCGCTGGACTTTTAAACCTCCTCATGCAGAACCTCTCCTTCTTCTGTGTACATGAAAGACCCAAGTTATGTTTCATGTGCTGTGTGAAGCCACAGAGGTGTGTGTGTGTGTGTGTGTGTGTGTGTGTGTGTGTGTGTGTGTGTGTGTGTGTGTGTGTGTGTGTGTGTGTGTGTGTGTGTGTTGGACCATTTAAAAAAAAAAAAAACATATTCAGCTCCATGTATCAAAGTGGATGGAGATTTATTAAACAGCTTTGTAGGAAACAATAACTGTCAACATGTCCACGGTCTGAGGACGTCCGGCTGAATAACTGTGTTCTTCCTGTGATGTGTTTACTCATTGAAGATCAATGCCTTCGTCTCCAGAGCTGCAAGTTTTTTTTTTCATCCGAAGCAAAAAAAAAAAGAAAAAACATGCGTAATATTTGATGAGACGGTGACAGGAAGACAATCCGTCCGGGAAGCCAGTGTCTGTCTGCTGAAATCCATTTGCACGAGCTTCTGTTGTTGTTCCCGTGACACGCTGAATGAAAGTGTGTGTGTGTGTGTGTGTGTGTGTTGGAGGGGGGGGGGGGGGGATTAAAGATAAAGTTTGGATCAGAAGTTGCTCAGTTTTTTTTTTTCTATTATTCACCTGTTGATAAAAATATGAAGCTGTCAGAATTCTTCTATAATGGATGGTGGAGCTTTTATAAGATTGTTCCCAGAAGGCGTCGCACGATGACGGTGAATTAGTGATGTCGTGAGCGTCCACCTGCTTCACTCATACACTTTTTATTCAACAGGTAATTTGACCTCAGAGACGCTTCAGTGAAAAGTGACCGCTCGATGTCCCGGTGAAGAACTCTTGAGTCCATCATATCTGCACAGTCCATTCATCCATTCACACACATTCATACGGTGGGGGACGCTGGGATCAAACTGCCGAACCCTTGGTTTAGCGGATGACCCACTCTACCTCCTGAACCACAGCTGTTGGTATATTTGGGCTTAAACATCTGAAACATTTGGTTAAAATTAGAGAAAGACAAACATTAGTCACCGGTTTGCATGAAATTTGGACATGCTGCATGATCATCTACCTCCAGACGTCCACCAGAGTCCAGCCTTTCATTTATATAATTATAATTGGCAATTCTGATATGACAACTTTTTTCTAAATAAACAGTGTTGTTATTCTGACGCCTCTCTGATGATATCCATGTGTTTGCTGCCTCAGATGGAACCGGCCTTCTCTTGTTGGTGGAACATGTGTGTGATAAACTTGACGTTCAAGTATTTCAATCATTAAAAACATGGACGCTGACGTTAACATAATTGTTGGCAACCATTTAGCGAGCTAGCAGGCAGGGAAAGTAATTCAGGAAATGCAAAGATCAAGGATTTTAAGAATAGGATACAACAGAGTATACAAACTTCTGTCTTCACATCCTGTGTAAATGGACTTCTGAGGCCTTTTCTGAAAACGTTGGCCAACACATCTCAGCTCACACGGTTCAGCGAATATATACTGAGCACTCAACTCAAGGATTTCAGGATAAATTACTAGTAGATATCCCAACATCCCTACGGGGATCAATGAAGTGCTCTGATTCTGATCTAAGGGTAACGCTAATGCTAGCAAGCTAAAGTGTGGTAGACCACTATTATAGGATTAGCATATATTTTAACATGCTAACGTGTGTTTCATTAAATGTTATCCTGCTGAAACACGAAACATTATAAAAACTAAAGCCACCATCTGTGCACATGGAGCCCACATCAACATTCAAACTTCTCTGGACTGGAGTCTTCATCAATCCTCCATTAACTGTGTCCTGTAAGTATTTTAAACATCTATATTATATCTGATCTTTTTCTGTAATAATGAAATGTGATGTTAACGACACCACACATTATACAGATGATGCACAGACCCACTCTGGTCCCGATGAATCACATGCACACACTCAGATCTGTCCTCTGGTTGTCAATCACATTTCTTCTTTCTATTCGGAGCTGTTTGTCGAGAATGTTTCTCTTCTCGTCTTTCTCTGGATTTCAGTGTGGACACCAAACACCCAATCCAGACGGAGCCGAGAATCACACATAGCTGATTTTGTGATTAAACACAAAAGGTAAAATGCTGATCTTATTAGAATCCTTTAAACTGATGAATCTAATTGAATATCTGTTGTGAGTGACATTTATCTCTGATAAAATCCGGCTCCAAAAATGAAAATGTGTTGAAATTTGAAAAAACAAAAATCTAAATTCTCTAAAAGTGTTTTAATTTTATTGTTTTTCTCACGACTTGTGCCTGTTTTTATTTTATAATGCCTTACTTGAAATTATATTTAATCGTGCACACAAACAGGATAAATATGTATAAATATGTATAAATATCTCCCCAGAACAAGTTCGATTTAGTAATTTAAATAAAACACATAGCGTGAGACAAGTAAGCAGCAGTTCTCTTCAAGCTTTAGCAACTGGGTTTTTATGGATTTGCGAGTGTGAATTTATTCCTTCACCAAAAATCCAAAAGGATATTTCAGATGAACTGCACTTCAGCTTTAATCGCTTCATCTCTAATAGCAACAGATCCTATGATGAATAAAATATAATTAGTGATTTAACCCACAACCTTTCCTTTCTTTTTTCATCCTGTCCCTTCTGAAGGGCCCATGAGCAAGTGACTGTATCCAGGTAGTCACCATGACCTCTGACCTCCCTGTACCTGCATTAGGTTTGGATTCTAACAGGGTTGCTCCAGTAAAACTAAAATATATCTTCTGTGCGTCTGAAATAACAGATTTTTATTCGATTGTTTTATTTTGAATTCTCTTCGGTGGAAACGAGTTGATTCAGATGAGCTGTCACATCGATGCCTGGTGTTTAGTCGAATATAATAATTGAGATGATAATTGTTATTTGGACATAATTTATTCAGTGTTTGGTTTCCCTCACAGTTCATTTGGTAAAACTGAATTTAACACTCTAACACATCGGGGACAGGATAGTAACATTGATTTTTAATTTTACCTTTAAAACTATTGGAATTATCTCCCATGGTTGCATTTATTATTTAAAAAAATTGAAATTCAGTTAAAATAGATGTTATATGAGTTGCTGTTGTTTCCTCTCCATCAAAATATCCTCCATTCATCTGATGCACATTATACACTGGCGCCCCCTAAATGAGCCTGAACACAGTACAGAGCAGCAGCAGGGCTCCGCTGTGAGACTCCCGGAAGCGCAGCCGCTCTGGCCGCGTGCAGAGCCGGGTGGCACGGCGGGGAGGTGAAGGGTGCTCACGGTGGCTCGGGTGCTGTCTGCCTCGGTGTTCGAGTCCGAAAAAAAGGACTTTGAATTTGGGTAGAATCCACAAAGGGTCATTTTTATTAGCATGCGTGTAATTAAGACTTGTGCGTAAAAGTGTCATGGATCCCTCTTTGGGTGAAAAACTAAATAATAACCACCTATAATGATAGTAATGATAATAATAATAATAATAATAATAATAATGATAATAATGGTGATGATGTTTTCTCATCATTCAGGAGAAACTGCACTTTCATTTCTTGCGTTTTTCCAACCTCGACTTCTCAAATGCCACTTTACTACAATACAACCACCAACTATTGTGATTAGAATTACAATAATAATGTGAGGGGGGGGGTCTGGGTGGTGAAGGTGGGGGGTGCGGGTGGTTGGGGGGGGGGGGGGGGGGCGTCTTTATCCCTCGTGCACGTCCATAAATCGCATCAAATGACAGTCGGCCAGTGAAGAGTTAAAGGGAGGAGACGGAGAGTGACACGCCTCATTGGGTAGATTATGTGCCGCAAACAAAAAGTGTGTGTCGGTGTGCCAGTCAGCCAGAGCACCGGGCCCCATCTGCACGCCTCCCTCTCTCTCTCTCTCTCTCTGTCTCCCTCTGTCCCTGAAGCTCTCTCTACCCTGCTCGGTCACTGCCAGTGTCGGCGAGTCTCTGCAGCAGCAGCAGCACTGTCACATTCACCGAGGGGGGGGATGTTCTGACACCACGGACCAGACCGGGAGCGCACCACCATCTCCATCACCTCCACCAGCCAACACCTCATCCCGCTGCTCGGTCTCGGGGCTTTTTGTGTGTGTGTGTGTGTGCGCCACGATCGAGGACCGCAGGAGGGTTTGGATTCGCAGCATCGCTCCCAGTTCATTTGTGGATTATTGTTCCCGCTCATCGACGGAAAGGAAAGGTAGGTGAGCGAGACGCGGAGCTGCTGTGTGTGGGTCCGGAGAGTTGAGGGACGGGCTGTGGGTTTGTTTTTACGCGGCACATGTCTCCCCCCCCCACCCCCCGCACATCCCGCACAAACACCGAAACGCAGATGTTCCAGCGCCGCGGACAAAACCCCGCAGTTCAGGCAGAGCAGCGCTGATTTAGGACAGTTTTCAGCCTGGCACGGCACGGCACAGCTTTAGCAGATGGGTTAAACACCCCCCCACCCACCCCCAAACACCCCCCCATCTCTGCTCACCCCCACCCCACCCGCAGTGGGTTTGAATTGGAGGGTGGCTGCTGCTCCCCTGCAGTTTCTGGATGTGCAAACATTCGGCGCTTTAGCTCTTTTTTTCCTCCTTATCCCAGTTTGACGTTGACGCGCATCATTCGCGGGATATTTCGTGCGGTTCTCTCCCTCGTGCATCGACTCTTTCAGTGGAGGTGAACACAGAGGAGGTTCTGTTTGGTGCCGGAAACTAAATGTTTGCGCGGAGAGCCGCTTTGGAAACGCTCTCCACTGCACCGTGCGCAAAATGATCCACACAGAATATTTCTGCTGCTGTCGAGCCTCTTGGGGGAAAATATAAAAATGCTTCAAATCAGCAGGAGTAAAAAAAGAAAAGAAAAAGAAAAAGAAACATATATATTCTATGTTATTTAATTTGATTTCAGTTTTTAATTAGACAAATCAAAGTACAATCAGCTGTTGGAAGCTAAAAGAGGAAAACTCGCTTTCTGTGCGTAAACACAAATGAACAACTGATATTAGTGAGAGATCGTTGAATTTCCTCTTTGCTCATCTTTATAATGAGTGAGTGCAGTTATCAATATAAAACTCTTTATTTCTGACTCTGAGCTCCTGGGTGCGTGAAAAACTGATTTCTCTCTATATTTTTGCACAGAAGAAACTTTTACTCCAGCTGTGGATTTCTTGATTTAATGTTTTTAAATCCATAGTTTAATTTATCAGAAGCTGTGTGTTGGTTTTAGTTAATTCGGTGGATTCTAGGGATTTATTACACGTATTTAACTCTTAACAAGAAAATGAAACCTCGCATATTAATCGCACTGTGGCCAAAATGAGACACGGATTTATTTCGAGCCCGAGAAGAAGAAAAGAGTCATGATTTATTGTTTTATTTAAAATACGTAGCCTGGATTATTTTTACAATTTAGGAATCCCCACTGTGGGGAATCCTCGATGTTCGCACCATAGGGTTGTGCGGCCTTGAACACCAAGATAACTATAATTTTAATTGAGTTATTTGTTATATGTTTCTTTCTTTTACTCTCCGGTGATTTACGGGGGTGGGGTTGGGGGCATGTGCGTGTGTCAGGTGCCGGTTTGCGCACGGAGGATGAGGGAGGAGAGCAGCCGCAGCCGTGTGCGTGAATTACGCACAGTCCGAGGTTGGAAAAAGAAATGATTACGCGGTCGTGCTGCTTTAATCAGTCTCACGGGGGAAAGTGTGGATTATGGTAATAGGGCGACATACGCTGCCGCGTGTAGAAGGAGAGAAAGGTTCGCTGACAGGAAATCACTGACTTTGACAGTCCACTTGAAACCATTGGACACGCTCCGTCCATTGGACACGCACGAACCTCAGGAGGAGACTCATCTCCATCCTCCAGTGATTCTATGAGATTCAAACAAACAAACAAAACATCACAATATTAGATTCATATTAAATAGACGGGATGGACGACATTAAAACACATTGTTAAGTCTTTAACCAGGGAGGAGTAATTTTATTTTACAATATTTAATTAAGCCAATCACTACAACTACAGCAGAACGTTTTATAATATTAGTATTAATATTACCACCTATATATAATCAAATAGAATAATAAAAAATACAAGTTTTCCTATTTATTTGAGTTTTCAAGGCCTTTATGATAATAGATTTGTATAATAATAATAACAATATAATTTCAGATGATCTTATTAATTTGTATTTTGCTGCGTAATTGACAACATTGGGAAATCGTATCATCAATATGCTGAAGGTGATGCCGCCATGAACTTATTATGGGGTTTGAATTAATTAGAAAGCCTGGCCAAAAAAAAAAAAAAAAAAGAGAAAGCGTTTCCCTAACGACGCCCCTGACAGCTGCTTCAGTCAATCTGTCCAGGAACAGATTCATTTATCAGCAGAGACAGAGAAACAGCGAACAACCAGAAAACACGCGTCTCACTCATTCTTCTCATGTTGAGAATTAACGATGAGAAATAAAACACTTTGGGGGGGAAAATAAAAATATAATGTTGGTTCCAGTTTCCCTGGGTCTCACGGTTGTGATGACGTGTCTCTGCAGGGTGTCATGGAGGAGTCCAGCTCTCAGAAGTTGGTGTGGGACGGGGACGCCAAAGCGGTGCAGCAGTGTCTCACCGACATCTTCACCAGCGTCTTCACGACCTGTGACATCCCAGAAAACGCCATTTTCGGGCCTTGTGTGCTGAGCCACACGTCGCTGTACGACAGCATCGCCTTCATAGCGCTGAAATCCACCGACAAACGCACAGCACCTTACATCTTCAGGGTGAGTAGCTGTTTCATTTCATCCCCCCCAATGTTTCCCCTTCTGTCAAAACATCGGTGTCTTTATATTTCGTTGTAAAACAATTTAAAGCTTCTATTTATCAATATTTAGGCTTTTATTGCTGTGCAGCTCCAAATATATTGAGTCCAAAGCTACAAATACGTCTTCTCTTATTTTGACACTGCAGCAATGAGTCCAATTCAGAAATATCCCCATGCACACAGCAGCAAAACCACTATCATGTTTTAATGTTTGTAGATTAAATGTAATTTTTAAATTCTAAAACACAGAATCTGCTGATTCGCTGGCATCATTTTATAGTCTGATAATTTTTGGTCTATTTGAGATTATTTGTACATTTTGGTGAAATTTTAATAATTTCAATCTATAAAAAAAATAGGATTTTGAGGCAGAAAAATGTGTAGGAACATTTGCTAACACTGAATTTGACCTGTGTTGCTCAGGTGGACACCTCAGCTGCCAACAGCACCTCGGAGGGCTTGATGTGGCTGCGGCTGGTCCAGTCGGCCCGGGACAAGGAGGAGCAGAACCTGGAGGCCTACGTGAAGAACGGCCAGCTCTTTTACCGCTCCCTGCGCCGGATCGAGAAGGACGAGGAGCTGCTGGTGTGGTACGGCAAGGACCTCATCGACCTGCTGCTGCTCAGCTCCAGCAGAGCGCCGGCAAAGAGCAAAGGTGAGTGGGTTCACATCCAATCCTCGCTGGACAGTCCGCTGCTTTGTTACCTGTCATGGCTCCCGAACATCATTATTTGTTCTTTATGGAGTTAATTTCACTTCACAGACACACAAGTTGTAGCTGTGAAGCTTCTTTGGAAATGCATTTGCTCTGGAATTGGTTTCATCATTATGTTTTAAGCATATTTAAATATAATGATGCACCCGGGACAAATGATCTGTGCTAATGTCTGAATTACAAAAGACATCATTCTTGCATAAGACAGCAGATTGAAGCAGGGTGGTTTCAAGAGTCTCTTTTTTTGTGAGAGCTAATTTCCATCTCTCTTCTTCTCAGGTTCGTCACACCACTCGTGTCCAGACTGCAGCCAGCGCTTCCAGTTCGAGTTTCCATTCTTGGCCCATCTCCGGTTCCGCTGTACCAAGAGACTGCAGAGCATCACGGGGGCTGACGAGGAGCCCAGCAAGGAGAGAAGCACCGAGCGACCCAACACAACCCCGACCAGGTCCAGCCCGAAGCTGGGTCGCTCTGAGGGCTTCAGCAGCCCCCAGGACAGCAGCAAACCCTCCACAGACTTTCACAACCTGGCCAGGGATCTAGAGAACAACCGGACCAGCCCTCCGAGCGACAAGGAGGCTGAGATCTGCAGCGAGAGCTCGGGGAAGAGGAAGTTCTCGGAAATAGAGGAGTGCCGAGCACCCAGCCTTCCACAGACCAAATCTAAAGACGAGCTTGCGACGTCTGCACAGAATTACAGAGGCGTGTACGGCCTGGAGGATAACCGCAGGTCCTTCTCCCCACCAGGCTCCACAGAGAGCGGGGAGGTCAAACGCAGCGCCTTCACCGAGGTCAAGAAGAACCTCAAACATCACAGCGGCAGCAAAAACCTCCAGACCTCCAACGCTGAAAACAAAGATGGAGGTCGACCCAGCAGCAACCCATCGGAGAAGCACCTCAACATCAGGCAGGTCCTGTCGGAGACCCAGCCGGCCCAGACCTCGCCCATGGGCAGCGCTTTCACCTCCGTTAGCCAGCAGGGTGGCGGCAGTGGTGGCGAGAGGAAGAGCGCCTTCAGTCAGCCATCTCGTTCTTCCTTCTCCCAGATCTCACCACTGGTGATGCCGCCCAAGCTGCTGGACTGCCACCCAGCGGTGGGCGACACCATCTCTTCCTCCAGACTCTACCAGGCCGACCACCTTGCTGCTAAGCTGCAGGGGGCAGAACTGGGCGCCAACTGCCCTGTGCCGGGCGGCATGGCCAAGCAGAACCCGTTTGTCTACACCACCGCCTTCTGGCCCAAAAGCTCTGGACCTATCCAGCTTCAAATGCCCTCAGCGCTCACCCTCCTGCCGCCTTCCTTCACCTCCCTCTGCCTGCCGGCGCAGAACTGGTGCGCCAAGTGCAACGCCTCCTTCCGCATGACCTCGGACTTAGTTTACCACATGCGGTCCCACCACAAAAAGGAGTTCGCCATGGAGCCTCTCGTCAAGCGGCGGCGCGAGGAGAAACTCAAGTGCCCAATTTGCAACGAGTCCTTCCGGGAGCGTCATCACCTGTCACGTCACATGACCTCCCACAACTGACTTTTAAAGCATGGAAGGGACTTGAACACAGAGGGACTGAAACCCTGCCTGGATCTAAGCACTGCAACGGGAGTTAGGCCACATTAAAATACAAAAGCACCCCTTGCACTTGTTTTCACTTTGGACTTTAATCTTCTAATTCCTTTCCGGTCGGTTTACTTCTTCTCCCCTGTACAAAATGTCATGTTTTGGGTGTATGCAATTTGCGTTTTGACTTCAAGAAGTAATCTATTTATAAAGCACTTAAAAGTTTGAAGATAAGGGAAGATTTAAATATGTGTAGATGTACAGTAAGTTGTATTTTATGTCATATAAATGCAAACATAGAGAAGAAATACAAGTGTAGTCACACGTCATGGTTTACACCGCAGCAAGTTTTTCCATGTCTACAATAAATATGGACACAAATTGGGGATATTATGTCAGACTATATTTCAGAGTGCATGTAATATGAAATGATATTGATTTAAGATGCAGTCTATACATTACAATGTAAATAATTGGTTTTATTTGAAATACAAAGTGTAATATTTTGTGTCAGTGGGGAATAGTTTCAGTGTTTCTTCCTTTTGCGGAAATTTACTACTTGATAGTTTATCTAATCATGTTGAATGCATTGACAATAAAATAGCTTTATTTTCAACTCTGGCCTTCCTGGATGTTTTTGTTCAAACATGGAATTTGATCGTTGATGATCAGTGTCCTTGGTCTGTCTATATTATTATATTTATAAAATGCTTTAATAAAATACTGCATGTGTATAAATTCTTAATATAAAGTATTTTTACCCAGTTCTACTTTTTGATTATTTAATGTTAAAACTTAAAATAGTTCCAATATTCAGTCTAAATAAAAATGTTAAATTGTATAAAAAGTACATACAATGTTTGGTTATTAATTTTCAATCAGATATTAATGTAGAAATACTGAGTGATTTATTATTATATTTATTATCAAGCCTATAAGCATCATCATTTTTATTATTACCTTTTTAATTACATCTTTTACTGGTACGTATTAAATGAGGACTGTCCACAGCAATGATGTCTTTCCTTGAGATGTTGCTTCGTTTCCAGTATATATATATAATAAACATGTATATATAATATATGTACATTTTATATTAAATAGAGTTTAATCTCTAACATTTAAAATAAATAATACAGTTCATTGTTCCTCGGAAATTTTTTTTAAAAGACGAAATATCGATCTGTAATTAGCTTCGAGTTTTTATGGTGAAGAAGAAACGACAGAAGTGACAAAGAGAATAAAACACTTCTAGATTTCAGATTAGTGTCTGATGAACGTATTTGATTATATATTATATCTGATTTATAAATTAACAGCAACGATCAAATAAAACAGATAAATCCACTAAACTCCCACAGGCACTGAGAAGAAATCATGTGAGGAAATCTCTAATATCCAGTTTCAGTAAACCTGCGTGGAAGAAAACGACCTTTCTGAAACTGAACAGACGCGTTTCATTCACATGAACATCACGTTCATCTGTTTTAGATTTTAAATATTAAACACACGTGTTTCTTATTGATTTGAACAACACAGAATGTAAACGAGTCCTGATGTCTGTGGCTCCATTATCTTTATTTACTGAGAATGACATAATTACAAGATTTAAAAAAAAGAGAAGCGGTGGAACCCGGTGGAGAATCTGTCAAGAAGAAAAGTGATTCAACAGCGCCATCAAGTGGTCGACGTGAATACTGCAAGACAAGTAAACACAATGGCCTGAGCGTGTAATGAAAATAATATAGTGGTGAATAAAATTAATACCAACATTTAATTTATATTGTCATACAATCTTCTAAGTCATAAGATCACTGTGCAGCTAATTCTGTTAATTATGATAAAATAAGTTTAAACTCTGAAATAAAAAAGATTTATTGAAATATTTATAAATCAGAAGAAACTGAGGATCGAATTCTGTCCCGCCATAAAGTGGACATTAAAAATAAAGTGCAATTAACAAGAGTAAGGTCAAAGGTCACAGGTTGTTTAAATCTGTGATCACTTCATTTATCCTGTGTGGAGACAATATCAATAGCACTTCTGCAGCAGGGCCGCTACAACACGAGGCAGGCAATCACCTGGGCCCCCCCCCCCGAGAATCACACGTGCAGCAGTGAAAGTGAAGTGCACTCTGGGAGAATCCAGAAGCAAAGGTGCTGATTGATCTATAAACTATGAAATCGTCAGAAAATGCTGAAACTCTCATTGACCTCTCAGTCCGACTTCCTCTCCCATGCCAGCTGAGGCTCATGGGAATTGTAGTATTTAGAGCTTAGCTAATGGAAAGATTCAGAGGAACAAGAGGTGATAACAATAAAGACATTAACCCACTGGAGGAAAAAACGTTTCTGGAACCAGCAGATCCGCCCACTTTGAAACTGAAATGTGTAAAACTATCTTTCAAACTAAAAACCACCAGGGATGAGAGTTTAAGATAAGTGTTCTTTGTGACTACAGATCTCATTCGTCCGCTCTGTGTCACACAACAGAGAAATAAAATCACAACTGAATCCCAGTGAGACGGTAGTGACACATGTTCGCACAAGATAAGACGACACATAAAGAGGTGGAAGTGGGGGGGGGGGGCTGGATTCAGCACCGAGATGCTCACACGATGATTAACAGCAGCACCGGTGCACGTTACATCTCATCTCACATCAACACACACCTCCCATGTCAGCAATCCAAACAGGTCAATCTCACCACGGAGGCATGTGATCGAGGAGCGACAACACACACACACACAGACACACACACAGACACACACACACACACACACACTGGTGATATTTAGTGCCCTCATGCTTTGCTGCTTGTGTCATCGTCCCTTTTGTGCCACAACTCGCCCCCCAACACATTCGTCACTGCATCACTCAGCGCCGAGCGGAGTTGGACAGTTTATATCTCTGCTAAGCTGGCACTTCCATTTGGCCCTGCGCCGCAGTCACGCTACATTTTTACATTTCAGGCATTTAGCTGACGCCGTTATCTGCAGCGACCGAGCAGCGAAGTGAGCGAGCAGGTAAAGAAACCCGAGACAGACACGGTGTCGGTCTCGGGCAGAGCGCAGGGACAATTTGGCATTCAGCCGACTTTAAATAAAGTTGTACGACATTAGAGCTCCATAAAAGTGAGGCTGACCCATCTGGATCGCCCCCTAGTGGCTGCCTGCAGTATAGGTCATGTTAAGGTTCACGTACATACAAAAACATCCTTTATAACATCCTTTATGCTGGCATGGTTGTTAAGCAATGCATCCACTAGAGGGCAGCGCAGAGGAAAGTGGTCGTGTGACTTACCGACCTGCAAAAATTCTCCCCAAAAAGTTCTGCCATTGTTGAAATTGCTTCCTCGTGTCTTACGATCACCTCGTTTGAACGAGTGGCTACACTGCCCCCTATGACTATCAGTGGTACTGCTATGTCTGTTTTGTCCATATCCGTAATCCTTAAATGTACAATTTGTAAGTTCAGCCACTAGGGGTCTCTTTAACAAAACAAAAGACCTAGTTGGCTGACTTTGTGAAGCAGCGTGGGATCATGGGAGTTGTGGTCTAACAACATGACGTTCACAGACGAGATAGTTTGTTTTATTTGCCATTTTAGTGAAGAATTGTTGTAACATATCGTTAAAACAGGTTCTTAATAACCGGGGTCACAAACCTCGTCCCTTACAGCGTCTGCTCGGTGCAGGAGGCTCCACACAGAGGGGCCCTCAGCGCACAGAGGGTTCAGGCTGCGCAGCTAACGAGGCTGTGACAGAAAAAGTTCAAATCTAAAGTATCGACTTCACGCAGCGACAGAGTCCTGGCCCGCCGCCCGGCTCGCACACATCACAATCTGTTTTTAAGTCATAATCTTGGTTTACACAAGGCCGGCTCCTTCTGCTGCCGTCTGATTAGGATATCGCTGTCACATCCTTATTTTTTTTTTCAGGTCTAAATATACACAAACAGCTCAGCTCCCCTGTGCATTTGCCCTATTTCTGACCCACAATGCACTCAATCTACAGGTCCGCTGACAGGGACAAATTTACACATCACGTCCACTCGGAGATGATCCCGCATGCCTGTGACAGAGTGTCTCTCTGGGACTCTACCTGGATTCAGGGCACGACTCGCTCTCGGATTCTTCACATCGTGGTGAAGGCGAAGACTCCGGAGGTTAGATATTTAGGTTACACCTGTTTCTCTGCCTCAAACTCAGCCGTGAACAGAAAAGTCTGGAGGAGGAACAAATCAGTTTAAAGAAATTAGAAAAAGATTTATGTGTCCAGAGTCATGTGATACAAAAATCATTATACATGTATTTACATACATGCAGTGTATAAATTACACTAACGAAGGATATTGAGTGTAAATGACACTAAATTGGAGATCATATATATATTTTTTATTTATTTTTTTCTTTTTGTATCTTGCGCAAAAGTAGAATTAAAAGTATTGGGAAGTAATTCATTAAAATTCTATAATATGTTTTATCATTTTATTAGAATATACACAGTTTCTGAATGCATTTATACACATATTTATATATTAATACACATTATATTATAAAGGATATAAAGGATTATATTATTATATTAAGGTTGTAAAGGATAATTACTTATGTTCTACAGGTTAAAGGTTACAAATGTACTCAAGTCTATATGTTTTGATGTGACGTTAAATCTATAATAAAAATGACAATAAATCCTGAATCTGTTTAGTTAAACATGAGACAGTTAATAAAATTATACCCATTTGAATAAAGACATAGTGACTGTAGATGTGTTTGAATCAACCAAACTGAGGAATATTGTGTATTTTAAAAAATTATGCGTCAGTCTTGGTGTAAAGTTTAAATAAATCATGAAACTCTTCAGCCACAAATGTTGGGAGTTATTCAGGTGATACACAATATTTGTGCTGATTTAAAAATGCATTAAAAAAAAAAACTTATGTCACATATATACAGAAGGAAAATGTCAAAGTTCAATATTTAGCTCATGTTTTTGCACAGAATCTGAAGAAGTTCATGACATCCCTTAAAATTCTAATATTCGACATTTCTCACTTTGTACTTAAACTACAATATTGTATTTTAAATGAAAAAGAAAACCTGAACACTGGTCTGACTGTATTTCCAGCAGGTCGGCTGCTGGTTGACATCCATGATGTAATGACCGTTTCTCGCAGCAGGAGCCGATAACTCTAAAAGTGCTCGAATTACTTTGTTACACATTCCACTGCGCGGCCCCTCCTCCCCTCCTACGTTTGAAGTGCATCTCCATAACAGCCGCAGCGTTCGCTTTTCTCTGAGGCCTCGTGTCATGAAAGTCAGTCCAACTTTATCAGCCGTGGTAATGACCGCAGCGCCCGGCCCTCTCTCTGGGCTCGGGTGGAGAGTTGGCCCGTCATGTATCGTGCCGCTAAAAAAGCAGAGGATATTCTTACTTATTTACAACCAACAGCCGTCCACCACACACACACACACACACACACACACACACACACACACACACACACACACACACACACACACACACCCACAACCATCTCCTCGCAGGCCGCAGAGGAAACGCATAGTAAAACTAGAGGGAACGGGTCGTTGTGACACTGCTGAGATGTCACTTCAATTCTGATTTGATTACATCTCCTACGAAGACAGAGGCAGAGCTGGATTAAGTATCAAGCTCGGTTTTTTTCTTCCTGGTGGGAGTGAGCGGAGGTGATGACAGTTTACAGTACTAAGCTAAATTAGTTGCTTTCATTCATCCACATAGCTAATGAATAGCTACTGAATTCCAACTACCACGAATATTCAATCTGCATCATTAACTCTCACTGTCGATTTATACACTGTGTTCCTAAAACATACTGACGGGTAGTTTGCAGAGTTCGTAAAGAAACATTAGCATGTCATTAATGTGAGGCAGCAGGAACTGTTTAGAAAACCAGCAAACAGTCGGGACACATTTTGCCTGGAGATATCTGCTACTACTTTATTTGTGCAAAAATTTACTTCAAAAAACACCTTTAAAACTTTTAAATTCATTCCAACTCTTCCACCATTGAAATCCCTGCCCTGTCATTTTTGAGCTAAGCATCTTATTTCTGATGTGAACTTAAAACAGCAACATCCCAAATTTATACAACAAATATAAAACTCACGGATTCATTGGGATAAAGGGAAATTAAAAGGCTGCATGAAGACATATGCTTATCTTGGACATGTGCGTTTGTGTTACAAATATGCTCAAACCTGTGCTCAGGCCCGGTGAAAGGTCCAAATGAAGACGTATGGTGGCCCGATGGGCCAGATGCAGAGGTGGATAATGGATGAGTGAAGATCAGTGCTGCTCAGTCCGACTGTTTCCTGAGAGAAGAAACAGACCAGATTCATCTTCTGTCTTCGACCAGGGGCCACCCAGGGGCCGCTCAGTGGAAAAGGAAGTTTCCTCCAGAGGAAAAGTGATGAGCCATTACGAGTGACAAGAGCAGAACAAAGAGCGCGACCCCTTATAGAGGTTTCAGGCAACAAGTGGGAGATCTGCTCAAAATCACAGGACGGTGCATAAATAGAACGCCACTGAGAGCTGCTTGTTCAAAGACAAGATGCTTTGGTCGACTTGTTGTTGACCTGTAATTCATTTACTGGAGTTAAATCTATTGTTGCCTCAGTGAATCAGAGCGAGAGAGAAACTGTCACAGTCAGAGAACAGACAAACTTTTCCCATCGCAATCAGGAAAGAATTGGGAAATCTAAAAGTAAATCACTTCAGTGTCTCGTTGCATCAATCTGTCTAAAAGAAGAAAGAAAAAATATCAGTGATAATTTGAAAGCAACAGGATCTAATTGGGAATCATTCAACTCTGCAGTATCTCTAGGCCACAATACTACTCAGATGAATAATAACTGTCAAGTCTGACATTATTATTGGTTTCAAAATACAATAGATTTCTGATTAAAAAATGTAAGTTGACGAACATTCAACAAAGGCTTCATATTTATATTTAACCAGCAGAGAATGGGATTTCAAGCATTTCAGGTATTCTCCGGCGCTAATGTCACAAAGTCAAATTCCAGCAGAACCACACAAACACAGTGTGAGGACGAGCTCTGACCTCATTCCCGTCTGCTGGCTCTGCTCCAGGTCGAGGATCGCCATCAGCTGCTCTCAGCTGTTTTCACCGGGAGCTGAAGACCAATCAAGACTCCGCAGGAGACATTTCAACGCCTGAAATCCTACAAGCGCACATCTCCACCACAGCCTCAGGAGCTCAGGACCTGCAGGAACCAGCCATACACCTGAAGTCTTTCCTCTGTGACTGCATCTGTTCTTGATCTGCAGCCACGTCCAACGGCTGGTTTCAATAAGAATGACTAATTCTCTCTTAGATCCATCACATGGAGCTCAGATTGGAGCTCTGGTTCACAAAGCTCATGTTACACAGGGCTGATTTACTCTGGTGATTTAAGACAAACTGATAAAGAAAAGAACATCGGCAGATCCAGCTACAGCACCAAGCTCGTCTGGGCTTCATTTGTTGAGGCTAAAATTGAAGCATCAGTGTGTGTGAACGACCGAACAGGGTCTGAAACCGATTCTGTCTTTTTCTTTTTCCTGGCAAAACTGAAAATGTAGAAAAACATCCCGTCCTGGATCCGCCCCCTCATCCGGATCTGCACCAAAGTGTAACAGGTTCTTTCCGGACCCACATTTGTTCGCTGAGTTTTGTGGAAAAACAGTTAAGTTGATTTTTCATAGTCTTGCAAATGGGTGAAAACATAAACTCCTCGTTGAAGGTAAACTCATGGCGGCAAAAGAAACAATTATGATTTTAACGCTTTTCTCTCAGGGTCCCTTTTACACAGTGATGCTTATTAAAACACACACACACACACACACACACAGACACACACTTCCTCTTCAGGTGGTGTCAGTTACATGTGAACAGGTGTTGGTTTGTAGCTCCGCCAAGAGACAGTGAGCAGAAAAACAACAACAACAAAAAGCAGCAGCGTCTCTCTCCTGCTAGTTTCTGCCCCAGCTCTTTGTTTATCATCTCACTCTGAAGTTTAGTTTCAATGCTCGGCTTCAGAAACAATTTAATTAATTCCTCTCTCTCCTCCTGTGACTTTTCCTCCTCCCGGCACAGGTTCCGTCTTGTCCTTTCACAGAGCCGTCATTGGACCTTGAGCTTAGAAAGAAGGAGAGCTCGAGAGGTGGGGGGGTGTCTGTTGTGTCTCAGTGTCCATCAGTGGAGTGCGAACAACATGGTCGACAGCATGTTGGACGGTGAAGACGACATGTTGGAGAGGCTGCGATGGCGGGAAGCTCTGATAGTGATGACCCACGATGACACTTTTGACATGACGCTCCGCAAAGTCCATCCAGTCAGCTGGCAGTCGTGTGTTTGTGTGTGTGGATGAACATGGCATCTTCACACTAAAGGTCTGGTCCTCGTTCCTGAACAAAGCATGAATATAAACACTGTAAATCACACACAAACAGGCCTGATGGATATGAAGGGAACTTGGCTGACGTCTTCAGTCCAAACAGAAGCCCGGGACAAGTCTCCGCAGAAAAGCCTCTTAAAATATTAAGTGGTTTGAGAAAACATACACAGTCTCTGAGCAAGCTCGAGTTGTTCGACTCCCACGAACATTGATAAACAACAATCTGAGACACAGCTCATTAATTCTGACTCACAAATACAGAACAAGCAAACGCAGATGCTAATTCATTTATCTACATCAGTGCAGGTATGAAACTGAGGAACCTGCACAGTGTCAGCGATGAGACTGAAGATGCAGCCAGTGAATAATATTTCAACTCAGTTATTTCCAACAGAATTCTGCAGTTGTTCCAGGATCATAACTTCTAAAATGTTTCATTAGAAGTTGGTTATTCATGGTTATTTTGCAGCGATATCTTGATTCGCTCCGTCTGGAAAACCTTTGTTTTTAGGGGGGTCGTGAATATACCACGGTTGAAGGGCTAGAGGAATACAACCAGTGTAGGGCTGAGGGGTGAATTGGGACAAGCAGAAAAACATATATTCGTTTAATTTGCTGAACAGCTTCACTTCAGCTTTTTAGAGGTTCATATCTTTTGCTCATCCTCACCTGCAGCGCTGACACATATTTACCTGAAGAGTCCACAAACACTACTTTCACACATGTTTGAATCCCTCGAGCTTTAAGTGACGATGATCCGGGACAATGTACAACAGACTCTCATGAGACTTCTTGATCCTGATCTCCTGCTCCATGCAATGACATTAATTCCTTTCACGTCACGGTGGCGAGAAGTCTTGAGAAAACTTACTGAGTGCAAGTTTGTGTTCAAACTTTGAGTATGTGTTGTTGTACAAGTGTAAACAGGCAAGATTTGAACCTGAAACTTCCCACTTGTTATTGAGAAACGAAGAACCTTCTTTGATTAGAGGTGAAACTTCAGGAAAACTTGCAATTACATTTCACTTCAGATTTGACCTCTGTGCTTTTATTTTAAGTTTCCTCTTATTAAACACACAGTGCAATGATAACAATGCAGACTATTTGAGCCCCACTGGACACCAGAGCAGTGTTGTCATCGTGCTGATGATTGAGACCTTGGCCGGTCAGATGCTCCCTCAAAGTGCCCTCGACCCTCAGATTGATCACCGTCTCTGGGCTCAGACATTTCAGGGCCGTGGCAGAACCTGCTGTCTGCCGTTTGTCTGCCGTTTGCTTAGACTAAAAAGCTGCTAAAAGCTGGGATCAATGGGGCGGGAGAATCAATCAGGATCATCCGTGTTTATACGACTGCGGAGGATTACCTCACTGTTACTGGAATGGACTCACAGGAATGACTGGCCATTAGAACAGTGGGACTAAACACTGGCCCGCTGTTTACATAGAAGGTAATGTGGGCTCGGCCCCTGCTCTGTGTGCCAGAGACAATTAGGCCCCTATTCTGGCCGTAATCCACTGCCGGGCACAAACTAATCAAATTCAAACATAGCAGGGCCCCTGAAAACAATGAGGGCTGGGATTACAATGAATACATGTGAAGATAGAAAATTAATTAACTTAATGCTAAACATGTGCCGCAGTTAGCACAGTCAAAGAAAACAGCATCACATGGGTGTTTATCAAATATACAACATGATATAAGAAATAAGATTAGAACTGTTGCAGGCTTTTTGGTTTTACTTTGTTATTAGACTCTATAACACCTCGGGTGAAACCTCATGATTGACAGCTGAGACTGGCTGAGAGTGTATTGTTGATAATGAAGCTCCACATCATGATCATTAATGTGCAGACTCTAAATAAAATCACCAAAACAAGATGGCGTCCCCCCAAGATATTTTGGCTTCATTTTTGTATAATAGCAGGAAGTGAGTCATTAGTGTTCACAGGAAAACTCATTCATTTAAACTATAGAGAAGAAGAAATCTAGAAAGAACTCTATCATCAATACATCAAGAACTGTGGCCATTACATTTATAGATTTTAAGATGGGCTCTGCTCCATTCAGGTGTGACAGTGAACCACATGCACAACCCCAGGGAGTGACACTGACACAAATGAAATTTAGCTATTTTCAATTTAATATTTGATATTTACACCTGTAACATCTCAAAATACCTTTGCTGTAAATAAAATGGGGCACAAACAACAGGTTCTGACTGGATAAGATTTGTGGGTTTTCTGGGTGCGTCGTTCTCAAAGGCTCACAGGAGGGAATCAAACCTGTGACCTCAACTACTAAAAAGAGTCAGATGGGTTCTTAACATTTTTCACTTTTAATAGAATGAAATGTAGTCTCTGATTGACTCTGAATGGAGCATCTGAACACACGAAGTGTTGCAGGTTGTTTTTGATGAATGATGACACTTTCACAACTGTTGCTGGAACAGTCACTGTAATAATGAAAATTCAAATGTTCATGAGAGGAAATAATAAAATCAAAGTAGCTAAAACACACAATTGGTTTTTTTAATTTCTGATAATAAAAAAAAAAGAATACACAATTTGATCAATTGTCTCCATGGCCACTATATGTCCACATGCACGAGCTTGGCAGACGCTTGTGTTTTAAGCATGTGCACGTATCAGATGATAAAGTGGACTAAAGCCTATAAATACAGCTGAGTCTGAGCCACAGTTTAAACTCTGCTGCTGCAACACCTGAGGATCTGTGCTCCCTGAGCTGCTCCTGCGTTTAACGATTCGTTATTCAGCTTCAACTCTCCCCGTGAGCACAGAGGCAACGTTTTAAGTCGTTCCTTCAATGTGCGTTATTGAATCGAGCCCTCTATCTGTGACAACGATGTCTCCTCGTGCGTAAAATGCCGCGCTTAGTGCGTCCTGGCGCGGACGAGTCCTCGGAAAGTGTGCGGTGTCAGTCGCGCTTCCTTCACGCCCCGCTGTCGTGGCTCGGTGATGTGCAGGAGTGGCATCTCGGCGACAGAATCTGGATGAAAGAGCGTCCTTTAGAGCTCAGGCATGCATCGAGTAATGAGATCATTGGCGTTATAAATATCCCCGTGCCAGCAGAACAACTCCAGCTACTGCAGCCCGGGTAATGCCCACACACAAGCGCTGCATGCGTGAGTGTGTGCGTGTGTGCGCACGGTTTCTGGAGCCCGGACCTCGGGACGAGCGACGCCAAAATGCGCGAAGTGTCCTAGCGAGTGTCTCCTCTGTGGAAGAATGAATGTTCCTCTTTACCTTTTGACCTTCGCTCACTTGGTTTGCGCCGCCGCCGGAGAGGAGCACGTCTCTTTGGAGAGCCAACTTCTGGAGGAAGGGATCCGCTCGGGACGCAGGACTTGCAGGCTCTACTGTAGGGTTGGCATCGGCTTCCATCTGCAGATTCATCCCGACGGCAGAGTCAACGGCAGCCATGCGCCCAACCAACTGAGTAAGTGGTTCCCTCCGGTCTCACGGTGCACTCACTGCGCGCTCTGCATGGCTGCTAAATTACACGCATGGATCCAAGTGCGTCCTCTCCTCGGGACGCACTTGGATCCATCAGTCCCGCATTGTCTCTCATTGATTCCCTCCTGCAGCCCTGTCTGTTTTTAAATGTGATCCACTGGAAGTTTAAACAATGATGATTTACGCACGAGGAGTGTGAGGAGCGCGCAGCCAAACTTAGGCTGCCGGACCCAGTGAGGTATTTGCGCAGCGTCATGTGGGTGAAGAGCTTTGTCTGAGTCTCTGGATGTTGGCAGGTATTTGTGGAAGTAACAGGTGCAGCAGGGACACTGGGACCAGGATGTGTTGGATTTCCAATCAGACCGATTGTCATCACAACCACGCTGCTCCGCACACTGCAAAAAATATCCAGCTCAAAACTTAACCCCTATCATCCTAAAAACAGAATATGTTGAAACTAGTGAAAGCGTTATTTCATTTCTGCGCAAATTCAATTACTTTTAGCTTCTTTTTAATTAAAAAAACCGAAACAGTTGAAGAAGAATAATCGGTGGAAATAACTTTTCCCTTGAAGCAGCACAAATGTGATTTTTGAGTTATTTTGCAGTGTGAATATTGCCCATGATTCCTCTGATGCATTTCTCCTGGGTCCAGTCCTTTTATAGGAATGAATGTGTTATATGATTGATCAGCTTGTGCCCTGTAGTCAAATTTATGAAACGCAAACATAAATTGTGAATAAGAATGAGATATTTGAATTTAAATGTTTTAAAAAGGAGGTAGATGACTAACAAAGACTCTACAGGACATTTAAGTGTAATTATTTATCTGCATTTCCAAGTAAAGAAATAAGATACCATCACTAAAAACTTGACGATTAGATTACAGACTCACACAAAACTATTATCTAACTAACTATTTATGTATAATTTCAAATACAAAATAGTTAAATACAAGTTACGACTCGAGGCCTAGACGTGAATCTCGTCCTATGTTGTTAGGGACAAGACACTGAAGCCACAAATCAAAATTCTGTTTCTACTGCACCATCAGATCCCTCATCGCTCCGTAAAAGTGCACTTGTGCGTCCATTTCATGGTCCCCCTCAGAAGAGTTGTCAGGTTACACAGATTTCATCGCAACAGCCATGTGGGCTTTAGAGTCCTGCATGACAGCACCGGAGACGAGCAGGCGTCTTAGATTTGTAACATGAAGATTGTTTTACCGTCGCCCTGCATCAGATCGTCTCAGATAGTCTCGTACACACAGTTCACTATAACAGTTATCTAGGAAAACGATTCTATTTCAGGTTTGTCACAGCACTTCCCTCCTGTTTGCAATTATATAAATATTCAACCTGTTGAATTTCAAGTGTTTTCATGACGTATTTTGGTTTGTTGTGACAGATGAAGGTGGAGCGACCATGACACATGGTTCAACACTCTTTCTTTCTTTCTGTTTGATTGTTACACCTCCACAAAGGAGGTCACGTCTTCATTGGTTTGTCTGTCTGTCAGCAGGATAACAAAAACTACAGAACCAAACATGGAAGCAAAGGACATGAGCCAAGGAATGAGTCGTTAACTTTTGTTAAAAGTAGGAGTGAGTTTAATAAGGACGGTGGATCAAAGAATGATCTCTTTAATATTTTGAGATTCTTATTTTTATTTAGGGGATTGATATCTAAGACTGTGTGTAATTTGGTGGAGCTTGATTGAATTTAAGGAACCTGTGGGGCCTTGGCGGACATATGTACTCAACTGAGTGACATTCAAGTTATTTTGTTATATTTAATTGTGTTCAATAACCCAAAGTATAGGAAGGAACAAGCCGTTCATCAGTTTGGATTTAGTAGACAGCTTTAGTGTTAACCTACGAGAAGGAGGTTAAAGGATTTTGGGTGTATTGTCTATCTGTCAACAGGATTAGGAACCAATATCCATGACATTTTGTTGAGGGATGACTCGGGAGTTTGGAGCAGATCTGTATGTAAATGCATGAATTCAGGAATACTTTTCACTTTTCTTCACCCAGAACCTTTTTTAGTAGTTTTTCCTCCCTCAAGAGTCGAGAATGTTGCACCTTGTTATATGTGAATATAAGATCTACAAATATCCTCATCAAATCCTCATGAACATGTTGTGAGATTAAGATAATTGAACTGTTCCGGCCTCAGATCAGGTCACGTCCACTCTGGCGGCTTCGAGAAGAGACGAGAAACAGAAAATGACGAGTGCAGTAAAAATACACTGTGAACCCCCCCGGTCATCAGAGCGTGTTGTTTGTCCTCACAGGTGTTCTGGAGCTCTTTGCGGTTTCTCAGGGGGTCATTGGCATCAAAGGGGTCTACAGTAACAGATTCCTGGCCATGAATAAAAGAGGACGGCTCCACGCCACCGTAAGTATCTCGCTCACTTCACTTACTCCTTCTGTTTGTCACCTCGTGCTCTCTAATTCCCTCTCAGCACATACTGCTCATTCCGCTGACAGTGCAGGACGACTGGATGTTATTTTGAAGTGACATTTATTTGTAGATAACAAGCGTTAATTGAGATGTTGTCGTCCAATCATGCAGCTGCGACGGCTCCTGTGCTGTTATTCTCCGATGTTAACAAATAACTAAAAACAACTTTTTACCTTAAAATAGCAACCTCATTAAAATTAGTGTGAATGTTTCCTCTTTGATTCCCACTCCTCACCCTGAACATCTGTTCCTGCTCTATGCAACTTTGGTGAATGGGTACGATCTCCTGTGAGAAGTGTGGAACAGAGGTTGACTTTCACGTATAAAGAATGTAGCAAGGGGATTTTCCGGGTCAGACAAGTTCAACAGGAAAATGTCTGGAACACTCAGGTGTGGGGTGGGTGGAGCAGCAGGAGGCAGGACATCACAGATAGAAGTATCATTAACACGTCCACTCACTCGCTGTGAACTTTCCAGACATTTTCTTGCTGTATCCTCACTTGGGCCAACTCTAACATTTTCTGGATATTTTACTAGAGGAACAACTCACTTGAACAAATGCATTCTCACATACAGCCCCTCCAGAAAATGTCCTGACTTGAGCGCAGATCTGAAAAGCAGCTTTGGGGATCAATTATTACCGTTTATTATCTACTCTCAAAGTTTCATATTGTTCACTGATGACAGCAACTCTCCACTGCAGTTCACCTTCATTTGGACCCATGAAACTGGTGTGTTCCTCCATCAAAACTATGCCTAGCGTAGCTATATTTGTTTTATTTATTAATTTCTGCAGCTCTGCATCTGTCCAGACTCCTCACATCTGACATCAGCATGTCATGGGACATACTGCTGTAATCTTTAGCCGCAGTTTTGAAGATTTTTAAATCCCCCCAAACACACAGTAAACTCAAATCTCCCTACAGCAGCTTGGTCTTGCTGCTGTAAGCAGTCTGGCCACTGTCGAGTCATCTTTGGGAGCCTTGGCAGGCAAGCCGATAGAAGTGGCTTCCTATTAGCATGTGCTAATGGGGAAAGCAGATTAAGTCCTATCTGGGAGTGCTGATAATACAGTGGCATAGAAGAGTGAGCCCCAAAGTGAAAATCAATATGTTGAGTAAACAATCACAGAGAGTCAGTGAGCTGCTGTGGCTCTTAACGCTCCGACACAGTGATTTATTCCCCCTCAGCTCCTCGTATTGTTTCATGAAACCATGTCAGCAGGGAACGATGTGGCAACTTTCATCAAAGCTAATTCTCAGGCCTTGCGTGTTAGAAATGACTCCACTGTGACCGGTCGTTGTCCGCCAGCAGAAACATATTCAGTCATCACTACAGCTTCAGAGCACATCATGAACTGGATTTACACATGAACTGAGACAACGTGGGCCCGGATAATAAAAAAACTGAGGGACATAACCTCGATGCTAAAACCTCAATCATCGTTTTCGTTCTGCTGGAAGTCTGTTGTCTGTAAGTCGTGTCTCATCTGCCCCAGTTTCCTGTTCTACATTGTCAAAAAGTCAAAAATCAAAAGTCTCCAGCTCTCCATGTCCGGTCCTTATGCTCCACATGTTGTATCTGCGTCAATCTACAAAATCAAAAGTCAGGTTGATGCCGTTATTGCTTTCACCAAGGAGGTTATGTTTCTGTCTGTGTTTGTTTCTCTGCTGTATCAATCAGGGAAGGACCCATTAAATGTTGCTGCCGGTCTGTTATGTGTAAAACTTGGTACAGATCCAAATAAAAATCTGGATCTAATGAATTAAGGTGGCTGCGGGGCCTTGGTGGGTATGAACTCTACTGAGTGACATTCTAGTTCTTGAACTGAAATCAAACAAATCCTCATTGAAGGCTCTACAAAAACCTCATGTCGTCCTTGAGCTGAGATTTCTGGACAAACAAATTGTGCAATTCAATATTGTACAAGCTGATACTAGATTACTGCTAATGTTCCTTTGGAGAGATATTGTCATTTGTCTAACATAAACTCCAGTGTGTGGCTCCTGCTGATTTGGGGTGGATGTAAAACCTGCAGGCCACAGAGAGGCCTGAGCGTACGCCGGGTGTCAGGTGACATCCTGAACCTTATCTTGTTGCATCGTCCGTCATATTTAGATGTTTCCTCAGTGGCAGTTTATTGGCTGAACGATGGCGGAAGAGTCTGATCCTCTTTGCTCTCCGTGACCTTCTCAGCAAGACATCCCAAACATAATGTTTGAGGGGTCACAGGGTCACATGCACTGAGTGACAGGTGGTTAGGAGAGAGACAGAAATACGTGACGGAAAAAGCTACAGAGGATATTGTAAAGGATTTGATGTGTAAAAAGTGAGAGGTTTTCTCAGCGGTGATCAGATCACACAACATCACTTGAGGAATTCCTTCAAATTTGGTACAAACATTGACTTGGACTCAAAGATCACTTGATTAGAATGTGAAGGTCACTGTGACTTGTGAACACTTTATCTTAAGAACGTCTACAGAGAATCATTTCAAATTTGAGACCAATGTTCACTCAGACTCACAGACGAACGTATTAGTCTTCCTTTTGGAAATTTCTTTAAGGAGAGCAGGTTATATTTTCTGACATCTCTCAACAAGCATCAATTTGCCTTCACAGAATGCTTCCTGGGCATTTATAGGAAAGGTTTTATATAGACTGTTAAGTGTTACTACTATGAAACTAGTCCCTAAAGTTAATCTGCATAAGATTAGAGTCACAAGTTTAGTTATACCTTAGTGTATAGTCTCATATTTTTGTGTAATTTCAATCTGTTCATCTTGGTTGTACGAATAAAGAAGGACACAGTGATGGAGAAAAAAAAAAATAGCCATCAGAAACTTTCCACCTCTGCCCCTCCATACAGCAGCTTACCCCGGGGATCATGGGAAAGGTCCCTTTAAAAGAGTGTGACCAATCAAGCAGGGCAAGAGCCAGGTTAAACAGCTGTACAAGCATTATGATTTTAACAATAAGATCTCTGGAATCTGGCGATGAAACAAAGCAGGGCCCAAATCTTCTTCCTGGTATGCATGTTTGTGTGTGCGTGAGTACTATGGTTGTTTAGAAATGTGTAATTCTCTGACTGGTACCAGAGCTGGTATGTTGCTCAAATGCAGCGTTCTGTTAAATCACGTCAATCCACCCGTAGCAGTGACTCCGGAGTTCTAATCATCTTTAAAGACAACAGCCCAAAGGAACAGTTGGTCACTTTGGATAACTTAGACGTTGGTACTTTCCTGCGGCGGCTGCGGACATGCTCTCCTGTGACTGGCATGTTTACCAAACGCTGTAATGGCATCATTTTCTGCTATGCTGCACTCTTTAGCAAAGCAGAACAGTTTGTTTTGTTTCAGAATGGCAGGAGGTTACACAAGGAAGTTGTACTGCAGCAAGGAACCAGCCATCCCTGGGTACATGTCAGTTTCCCACTGCAGATATTTTTAGGTAGCAAACAGGGACATTCTGTGGAATATCTGCATATCTCAGATTGTGGCGTTGAAATATACTAAATAATCAGACGCCTCTCACATGTTGGATCAGAACTTTCTGGTAATGGCAGAAAGGTTAAAGGATCATAAGAAAAAAAACATTTGAAACTTCATCTCCCACCACATTTCTGGTGGATGACAAATTTTCTTACTTTCCAAAATGGACAGTTCATACAAGGACGCAAGAATAATTCAGGGTTTGAACCTCATTTATCACTTATTCCACAACTGTCATCACAGCAGCATCACAACATTCCTCTGAGGAGAGACTGTCTGAAAGCATGTGCTGTTATCCCCATTAGTATAATTCATCACAGTTTGCCCGTTCGTGTGACAGCAGCCTCTGCTCATATTTATTTTTTACAAACCCTAATAATATACGATATTAGAATATTTTCCAAGATGCTACAATCGTGTAAAAATCATCCTAAGTATAATACAGGCTAGTTTAAGTTGCAATTTACTGCAAACAGCAACATGGGGACAAACTGCACGAATTTTTATTTTTTATCCTTCCCTTGTGATTTTGATCTTGTACTTTAAAACAACACTATGTAACTGTTACCAAGCAACAGCGCCCCCTGCAGCCACACAAGGTGATTACTTCTGTTGGGCTCCAGGTCAGAGCGATGACGAGGTTTTCATGTAGAGAAAAAACAAAGTCTATCAATGTGTTGGGCTCTGACTGTGTCGTCCCACTGAACTGAAACACAACTGAACACTGGATATTACCCATGATCCTCTGGTTCCTGAACCAGAGGAGCTGCGGCTGTAACAAAGTCTTACTTCTGTTTAGAATTCTTCATATTTTACAAGTTTCCTGCTTAATATTGGAGATAAACTCTGGTTTTTAATAACTTCTAAGTCTTTTTAACTGATCTACAGTTAGCTTAACAAGCAAAGCGATCAACAGCCTATGTGTGTGTGTGTCCTTCCTTGTATATGAAGTTAATACAGCACTGTAATGAGTTTTGACGAGTACAGAGGAGACTCTGCTGCTGTCAGTCAGAGCATCTCTGTGATAAGGAAAGTTATTTAGACCACCCGCCCCCCCGGGCTCGCCTCAGTTATTCTGGAGCAGATCACAATCAGAGGGTGTTATGTTGCCTCGTTGTTGGGGCTGGTAAGGAAGCAACTGCAGGCTGTTCAGCATGTTGCCATCATGAATGCAGTTTTACTTGACATATATGATGACATATATGACTAGCGACATGACTTGATGACATATATGTATTAGCTCTGTATCGTCAATATTTCCTTCAACTTTGGGCCTAACGTAAACCTTGTAAACTTATAGTCTATGACTATAATTTTCTGTATTTGTATCCCCATTAAATCAGAGACACACCTGTGATTTTTTTATATCCCCCCCTCTTTTGTAGGAATGGTTCACAGACGACTGTAAGTTCAGGGAACGTTTCCAGGAGAACAGCTACAACACGTACGCCTCAGTGATCCACAGGAACCACAGGACTGGTCGCGAGTGGTTTGTGGCCCTCAACAAGAGGGGTAAAGCTAAAATGGGCTCGAGTCCACGGGTCAAATCCCAGCATGTCTCCACCCACTTCTTACCAAGGGTCAGCCTGCAGGACAAGGCCGAGCGAGGGTTCACCATCACAGACAGGAGCAAAGAGAGGAGGAAATCTTCGCCTCCACCACCAGCTCCACCTAAACCTGCAGTGGTGAAGGCGAACGTCCACGCTGGAACAGCTCAGAGACGGACACAAGTCAAATACTGGCCCAAGTACCGGTTCGGATAGCCAGCACAAAGTTCTGCTCAGTTTGTGGGATATAAGGTTCATAGACATTGGATATAAAAGAATTGGACGTCACCCAATAAACTGACGAGGGTCATTTTTTCACATTCAAAACATTCCGGGTTAAAAAAAGGGCTGTCAGGTACAAGTACAGAGTTTATCTTTGATCAAGTTATGATCATAGTTGTGTTTTCGTTCCTCTTGGGTCAATGATGCTCTGTCCTGTTATTAGTTATGTACATGATGGACAATCCATGACTATCTGCATTTTCTTAGTGACACTTATTTGAAATGCTTCTGTGCTGTTCTGCTGTCTTGAATGGAAATGTCCAACAGAGGCACGGTTTTTTTTTTTTTTTGCTTAAAAGTGGGTCATGTGAACTTTATGTGAGAGCAGGGTAGAGTCACTCAGGCTTTTCAGAATCAGATTTATTTTCCTAAGTCCTTGTCAAAAATTGAAATAGGTAATGAATGAATGGTAATGTAGCAGAAGACATGTCTTTGTACCAGAGGGAGGCACAAAACATAACTGAACATTTCTATTTGAATTCTTATCACTGAAGAATAATATCGCGAGTATGTTCTCCCTGCTGGTTGAAAGATAAATTATGTGATGAATTTAACTCTGTCTGTCTCAAACCTGGCTAGAAAAGCTCTTCAAACATGTCTCACACCGACCAACTGTCCCTTCGCTAACACCAGATTTGTGACAATCCACATGAAAAGAAGACTGGTTCCCTAGAGACACCCCCCCTCCTCCTCTTCCTGGACAGCTGTGAGGGATCAAGGAGAAAACTGTCCGTCAAAACTATCATTTTAGAGACCGGCTGTCACTTGCAAAGATCTGGAGTGACGACCTTGTGGCATTCCACCCAGGAGGAGCTCACCACCGTCATCACGGGGATAAAGATGCAGAGAAAGAGTGGGGCTGTGTTTTCGGGAAGGTTCAAGCTGTAGGTGTATCGGATGGCAAACAGCCGGGGAATGACCAGGAACCCAATTTACGAGGGAAGACAGAATGCTGAAAGACCTACAGAGTCTAAACCATAAAACTCATGCTGTCTTTAAGTTCTTTGTTTGACGTACAGAAGCTTGCGGTACTGAGAAATTCAAATTAATCATCCACAGCACAACTTTACTGGTCACAACCTGTTTTCTAACCTTTGGATTTTGTGGATGGTAAAACAAATATACAAAAATACCATCTTTACAGCTTTTATTCTATGTTATGGAATTTGTCTGGTACGTTTTTAATATCAAGATCATTTCACGCAGCATCGTAACCCGAGTGATTTACAAATGCGGTTTAGATTAGTGCAAAGTCATGAAAGTATAAAACAGGCAATTTAAGAACATTTCCTATAATGTTATCAATCCCTTATATGAAAGTGATAACAAATGTATATGAGGCACCAAATACATAGAACTTAAACATAAACATATTTTTTTACGTAAACCGTAAATATAAATGCACATGTTTTCTGCATTGTTTATTCTGTAAAACAAAACTTTTAACTTCGACTAATTTACACACAAAATTGTTAATCTGCATTCGGAACCACATCTGTTTTATCTTAAGCCTACCACTTATCCTTCAACAGTTACCCTATATAAATATATACTATACACAGCAATAAATACAGGGGACACACAAAATAAGTTAAATGCCCCATTATACAAGGTTGAAATAAAGGATAATACAACAGTGTTCAACAGGAGCATGTAGCATATGAACAAAGCTAAATAATCACTATAATTATTGCAGGGTGACAGACATGTTGATGCCTTTATTTTTTAATGATCTGTGTTGTCATTACTTTGTGTCTTCATACTCATCCCAAAGTGTAAAAATATATTTTGTACAATCATTTTTACAAAAATAAAATCTTGTGTATGAATATATATAAGCGGTTTTACTGATGCAGATCTAAAATCTTTATATGGTTAATATGGATGACTTGATTAGTTATAAGACATGAAAAATGGGAGAAGTTTTTTCTCCTACTCTCTTTCCAGAACAATTTGAAATTTTACTTTTTTTTTTTTTTTTACTTTCTCAAGGATTGAGACAAAGACTGTAACTATGAAAGACAGAAGATGAAGAACTACAGTGTAGAAGAATCATTTAATCCAACTGACTACAGAAAGAACCGTTTTAGGACTTTGACAGTATGATTTTATTGTATAATTAAAATGAATCAGAGTAGAAAAGAGACAGAGATGTTTTGAGTTTATTATTCATATTGCTGATAAATAATAAAGTGAGTCTTTGTTTCTAGGTAAGAAAAAACAAATGCGTCTAAGCTTTGCGTGACTGTTTATTTAAACAGAGCAGAGTTCCCTCGCCAACCAACCTACATTACCCCTCCGATGTCTGCCTCCACTGTCTTTTATTCTCCCTCATGTTGGCTACATACGTTATGTGGCCGCCTCACAGGAGCCGAGCGCATGCACGACAATATCTTTATACTTCGTGACCTCACTTTCCGTGCACGTCACAGCAGAGCCATTAAACGTCACGCTGAATGAGAAAATTAAACAAAAAGATAATAAAAGATGGCGATGACAGCCAAGAGTAACAGTATTTCTGTAAATAGAGACGACAACGTTCCCCCTGAGCGTTTTATTTTGTATTTTACAGACAGTAAAGGTTCTAAATAAGGTTGGGTTTCCATGGGACAGGATTACCGTGTCGTCTCATAAATTATTCCACATGTAAGCCCAAAATAAATTGTTTATACATCCTCAATGTATAGCAGCCTGATACAGAGGACATGTAACACTTCGTCCATTCAGGGTATAGTTCCTGTTAATTCAAATGAGCTTAGTTCTATGATTCACCTTCCTACATAAATGTCTTAAAATGTCGCAGCACACACACACGCACACACATACAGATATATACACACATACATACATATATATATATATATGTATATATTACAGTGTGTTATAAACTTCTATTTCTTATAAATGTATATGTTATTATTTCCTTGAGCTTTTATTGCATGTTTACTTATTATAAGAGTTTATTGACTGTCCCCTTTACCTGCAGTGGGACAAATAAAGGATTATCTTATCTTAGTAAGTCAACTTAAGTTAAGTGAAACACCAAAGCCGGCAGTAGACCCATGTACAGGCCTGTAGCAGAGCGTTAGCATGTGTGGGTGAGAGGTACCTGAGAGCAGGACTGGTCTTCACTCAGGGAGCAGCAGTGGGTTACTCACCTGAGACACACAGTTCAATGACGGTCTCCTTACTTTGTCCAAACATGGTTGGAAGAAGAAAGTCCCCATTTCTAATATGTCCTCAGACGAAGAAGAATCCAAACAGACCTCCTCAGTCCTGATGAGTTGCTTTACAGGTCACATGGTTTTCGCTGAGTGGTGACACATACACAATTAGCACCAAACTAGCAGTGATGCTAACAAACCGCTCCTGTAAATAAGCTTTAACAAATCTACTGAAGAGACATTTTACAGGTGAGTCCTCCTACTTCACTCTTAAATCCGGTTTACTTCCGTAGCTGCTAGCTACGTCACTAACGCGCTACGTTCCCGCGCCTCGCTCCGTTAGTCCCGCCCCTCAGCCAATCATATTGATGGGGGAAAAAATGGAGGGATTCTCTCAGAGGACCAATCAGATCAGTGGAATACAAGTTGAGGGGGTGTGCTCTCAATCAAACTATATTAAAAAAAAGTTACGTTCTTAAAGGGACAGAGACTTTTAAGAAGTTACCTGTTTCAGAGTGAGACAGATTTTATAATAATAATAATAATGATAATAATTTTAAATAATCTCTAGTTTAAATCTGGGGCTTTTATACTATGTTTAGATAGATAGATTACTTTATTAATTTTAACTGTAGCTTTCATACTATGTAGAGTTGAACTCTTTAGCTTTTATACTATATATATCTTGACTCTGTACCTTTTATACAATGGGTTAAATATGTTTTTCTATCTATATTTGGCTATTTTTAACTGTGTGATATTATGTGTGCAATATATGTATATATTTGTTTACTTTCACGTAATAACCAGGAGTAGAGAAGCAGTCTTGATTTATTTTTGTACAATAAAATAACAACATGAGCTTGTTATTTATAATTTTTGGGGTCATTTTCTGCGAACTTCTCGATATGTCTCAATAAATAATGACATGTAATCCTCATACTTCCTTCTTAAGGAAATTCTTAAATATTCCTACGGTCTAAAAATATTATGTTAATCACATTTACTTTAACAACATCATTGATTAATGATCAGTGTCACAATTAAATACCCTGGTTGACTTCCGGTTCGTGCTGTTGCCATGGCAGCGTGTGTCAGCCACACACAGAGAAGAAGATGGAGCTCAGCAGCGCCACCGCTCGTTTCCAGGACTCTGCGACCCAGTTTAAAGAGTACGAAGATTATCTGGACTCCAAAGTCACGTCCACGGACATATTTTACTTGAAGGTGAGTCTCACCGGTTCTTACCGTCGACTTCAGCCGCCTCTTCGCGGCCTGGAACCCGGCTTCCCTCGTGCTCTCAACACCGCGCCAGAACTACGTTAGCCAAACTCCCATTTTAAGTTTGCCTTCACTAGACTGCAGTGATGGTCACTGTTAAAACTAAAATTTCGACTTCTCAAAAAGCACAGTGAGCTATTCTTCCATTCGGCTTGTACCAAATCCTGCGAGCCGCTTGTATTTAACGATGAAACATCAGTTAGTTCAGTTCAGTCGCTCTCAAAACGGCAGAAGCAGCTAGCTAACGTCAGTGTGTTGTAACGAGATTGTAGCGCAATAAAACAGCTTTTACGACATTATTCATCATTTAATTATCTGCTGCTTGGTAAACTCAGTGTTGGTAGTAGTTGAAACTGTGTTTTACGAGTATTTACCGCATTTAACGCACTTTTATTTAACAACGTATTTACGAGGAAGTTTGCCAAAGTTTTGAATGGAGTCTGGCGTCGCGTCCTCTGTGCTCGAAGCGACGTCTATTCAGTGTCTACAACGAGTGGAAGTTTCATAATTATTATTATTGTCGTTATTTCCATGAACTTAAATTCACTTTTGCTGCATTCAATTATCTGGAGTCGTGCACACACAGTTTTGTAGGTGTGGTGCCTGCAGCTACACACTAGGTGGCAGTCACACACAGGTTTGTAGGGTCTCTGTTTTGACTCATGTCTCAGGAGAAACATGTCACAGGTGAGAATAATGATGTGAATCAGTTCCTGAACTGATCCATCGTTAATGTTCAACACCGGAGACACAACTGTGTGTGTGTGTGTGTCATTGAAAGCTTGTTAATGAGAGGGAGCGGGTACATCCCCCCACTCAGGTGCATCATTTCAAACCAGCAGTGACAACAACGACGTATTGATTCTGATCCTTATCTTTAAGTATTTTGTACTCTCATGTGTCCTCAGTTGGCTTCAGCAAATCTGTCAAACAGCAGAGTTCACCGCTCGTCCTGCGACAACATGGTCCATGCACCTATACACACAACTACCTTATAGTAGGAACATTTGTAATGAAAATCACAAATTTGTGGCGAGACATTAAGACAAGGCTCCCGGAAGTCAGAAATGTGTAACATTAAATAAATAAAGTTTTAGTTTTGGGTTATTTAAATGTCTCATGTTTGCACATTGTGTTATTTCATGAAATGTATCTATGCTTTTTTTTTTTTTTATGAAACAAGCTGGAATCATTTTGTCCTTCAGAGCAGTGATTCCATTCACCAATCAAAACCACCTTTATATTTAGATCTATGTTATCTATATTTATGAATGTTTATATATATATATGTTAAATAATAGTTCTTCTGTGATGAACATCTCTCCAGGTTAGTGAGTGCTGGTCAGAGATGTGCCATCCTGCTGTATTCCAGCAGAGGGCACACTTGTTAATGATGTATCCAGAGCTGCTGCTGCTATGGCCGCTTTGTTTGAACACCTGTGTCCACATGGAGAGGGGAACCAGTCTTATCTGCTCTGATAATCAGCTGCAGTCACTCATCATCATCAACCGGGGTCATCCAACCTGTGCGGTCACACTGACAAGCCTCGAGTCCTGATACATTAGCTAATTATAAACCCATTCTTCCCAGATAATCTTGAAGGACTCGTCACATACTCAGAAACCTGAAGTCTTTAACAGGTTGTGTCGTAAGTCACTGCGTCCTCGGCCAGTGTTCTGCAGGGTTAGTCCACATCCTGGTGTGTGGACTGTTCAACGTAGTTCATTCGAACAGACTTGTTCAATGAGCCTTGAAAATGAAGACAATGATTCTTGGGCCAATTTTAGGACTGGCAAATGTCTGAGAGTCATTTCTGGCGAGCCACATCAAAGTGGAGAGAAAATATAACTTTTCCTCTCGGGTGCGGACGCAGGCCCGGGGCTGCGAGGATTTTTGGGTCGGAGGACATGTGGCACATGCTTTGATCTGACACACCACAGGATCTGACAGCAAGATTTGGTTTTGAGCTGATGACTTTATGGCTTGGCGTCCAATGGCAGCAGGTCTGCGAATGGTGATTGAAATGTTATTGCTAAAAATTCCTGCAGAGGCTGTAACATACAAACGCTTGTACACTCAATATGTACAATTACAACTTTAAGCTAAAGGCCGTAGCTGCTGACAAAATTCAGATTTCATTTTATTCAGATGAATAAGGAGCTGAAGTCAGATCCAGATGTTTATCTAAAATAGACGTCAAATGAATCATTTGGTATTTGTCAAGTAAAAATACCAAGTTCTCTCTTTTATATCATTCAAATTATTTTATATGATTTTTTCAACGTCATCATGCAGGCGACAGCCAGAGGACCCGATCAAGACATTGAGTTTCCACACCTATTCTTAAAGGGTTATCTGTCATGTCAACTATTTAGTTTATTTATTATAATCTTTAGAATTTACAAAGAAATTGCACTTTTAGCTTAACACAACTGAACAGTTGTTCTGTTGTGTTTTAGTGGATGTTGGAAAGTTCATGTCTGCATCCTGTGTTTGGTCTTCTTTCATTGCCTTTCACCAAACTGTCCCCAGGTTTAATGGTTGTATGGAGTTGAAAAAAAAAAAAACCACACCAACAACATGTGACAATCTCCGGTCCTGACTGCAGCCTGACCGTGTCGGCTCTCCTCGCCTGACTCCTCTCCTTCTCTTCTCTCTGGCAGAGCAGGGAGTTGGCTCGTAAGATGGTCAAGCACGGCCACAAGGGCACGGTCCTGAGCAGAGAGGAATTTGAGGAGAAGAAAGCAGCTGCGCTCGCTACCGAGGCCACGAAGAGCAACGCGTTATACAACAGGAGCCGTCCAGTGTGAGTTAACTTCCCACCAACCCACTACACTCGCTGAGGTGTGGTCTGCATGAACAGGGCAGAGACATTCACACCAGCCACCAGTGTGATGAGAGAATATCAGTGTGTTGTCCCCTGAAAATGAAGTTTGGCTTTTTCACATGTGGTCAGTGGATTTTGGAATCAGTCAGTCGCTGTGGCTGAGAGAAGAGAAGCTGCTGTTGTGGCCTCAGCCGCTCTGTGTTAGCGTTCTGTGGTTCATTGTGTCGACTTGTCTTTCAGTGTGAAAGAATAATATTTGAGATGAGCGATGGTGGAGGCCTCTGTTGGACTGCTGTGATGCCTCAGACACTTTCTATCTTTTCTTTATCTCTGCTCATATTATTGACAACGATAGGATTCTTTTATTTATTTATTATAATCTACTGCACTGTCAGCATGTTTTGTTTTATCTTGTCGACACAGGGAGCATACGAGGAGAAGGAAAAGCTCTAGCTCCACCATCAGACAATACACTTGCTAGCAGCTTTAAGAATGCTGCTGTAGCTAATCCTGACCTCTGACCTCTGTGCGTATGGGTGGCGAGAGGGTCCAATGAAGTGTGGTCAGGTACTGGTTGATTGCTGTCATTGTCACAATATACTAGGCACCAGATTCTGACCAAACGTAAAGTCAAAATGTTTACGTCATAAATTTGATCTTCTGAGTTCCGAATTGGCAAAGACCTCCTGATTGACAGCTGGATAGGCTCCACACCACAGTCAGTATTTCGGCCTCATTTCTGGATAGGTGGAGGAAGTGGAGACGTGTCGTCCATCTTTATTTGCAGTCAACAGCTCAGACACAACAAGAGGTGATTTTTTCTTTTTTAGAGACGCTGTGATTGACTTCAAAAAAAAGTTTGCAAAAGAGTGTCCAAGTTCAAAAATCAGATCAAAACGTTTAATTAAAACGAGCTGAATGACACAACTACAAACTGCAGTCCTCTGTAAACTGCCCTCCCCTGAGGAAAGTGATCACACAGATGCTTGATAAAGCTGTGTGGTGGTGTCTCCTTTGATGACAAGCCAGAGCAGACTCCAAAAAAAACCGTACACACACACACACACACACACACACAGTTACACACACACGGCTGTGCAGTATCCAAACATTTACCTGTGTTAGGTGTTGCATTTGATTGAACCCTCAGATGCTTATCCAAATGTGCCGTCTCGCCGTCCCCTCCCCTCCTCCTCCTCCTCTCTCTGTGAACATCAGTGACACTGGTGAAATGGGAGCCTCCACACCTGCAGTTACACTGATATTAGGCCACAAAGACTTTCATCTTGTCCCAGCAGGATCCAGGGAAATGTTGTACGGGAACACTGGGATGTTATATACACAGAAGTCTGTTCCGCTTCCAAGATCTACATCCATGTTGAGGCCCTTTCAAAGGCTGCGATCCTGGAGCGTGTTTGTATGTGTCCTGACTTTGTTTGGAATACAGGATGACATACACCACATTGACAACATCCAGTCAGACGCATTTTAAAGTCATGGAAAATCTGTCTCCTGTGGTTTGAGAGGTGGCTCTGAAAAGTTTGTAGTTTGTTCCTGCGGCTGTGGATTCACCACAGTTACAATGGACAACGCAACTTAATATGAATAATAACATTTTTAAACATCTACTTTTAAGGATTTTTTTTAAGTTAAACATTATTAAAGTTAGTTGTTTGTATTTTCTTGGTCTTAATAACAAATCAAAACATCTACACTAGTGGGGGAAAGGAGTAAAACATTTCCAATACCAATATGTTGAATGCATTTAACATTGATTCCCACGATGAAAAAAATAAAGCCAAATAGCCATTAATCTGGATATTTCAAGTTTGGGCACCTCTGTACAGTGCTGTTCCAAAACATGAGTCAACCTCTGAATCATTGTCTGGAAAACTTTTGACATGATTCAAGTTCTTTGAAATTTAAAGCGTGGGCCATGTGCCAGTTTAAGCACCCCCCCCCCAGGGGCACGAACGCTCCCTGTTGCTGATAGGTTGGAATAATGTTTCCCATTTACAGAACCAGAGCAGTTGAGGAACACCAGACGTTATTTCTTCAGGGAGAATTAGCGGACTGTGAGGAGATATTGACAAGAGAGTGTGTTAGATTAGCACTGTTAACTTAACCTTTAGCCAATCGTGTGTTTAATGAGCTTCAACACCTCGAGAGAAATACGACAGTGCAGTTGTTTCTCATTTGCCTCATATTGAACTCGACAGGAGCCGTGTTCAAATAAAACATGACTTTGAAATAATGAGATGTTATTGTGCCAGCATTAAAGTGGAGGCTGGTTCCCGTCCAGTTCATTGTAGTAATTTCTGTTTTGAATACTGACGCACCTGTTTGAGAGAATATCTGAACTGTTTAAAAATCCTCTCCTGGCTCACGTGAATGTGATTTTTTGCCACGATCAATTATTATTGGGCTCGTCTTTCTTCAGAAGATTAAAATGCTCTGTTAATAATGGGACATTTGCTCACTCATAACAGTCTGATCAGACCGCAGCAAGTGGTTTTTGAATCGTTTCCAAGATAATTAACCAGCATGTTATGCTATTTCAAAAAGAAAACACTTTACATTGGATGTGATCCTGTTCTTGGTAAATGATAGTTTAAAGCAAATTAAGTTTTTTTAATTTTATATCTAACCATTAAATAATCATCTGATACATCTGCTTGTTTTGCAGTTTCCTTAAACTGGGCCTAGGCGGTTCACTTTTAGAAATGTTGTTGAATTCCAACTCACACTGTGAATTGTCTGTTACGTAAAGCCGAAGATCATGGAAACATCCAACAGACAGACATGTTGCCATAGCTCAACCAGCCTGGCCTCCATTTTAACCATGTTAGCCCACCTTGACATCACCCATTGGTTCGTGAGCTGCTGCTTTGAGGCCGCGAGTTTGACATTTTCTTTCTCCATCTTGTTTCGACAACCTGCACACCGAAAGACAAACAATGCATCATAAAGGTCAAATGCGGTCCAGCTCTAAAATAAGAAATTCGAACAGTGTCTCCAGCTTTACACCTGTGTGAGTCATCAAATGTCCTGAGAGGAAATTAAAGAAAGTGAACACATTCACTTGCTGTTTGGATTGTTGCTGCAACACTAACAACCTGTAGGTGACTACTCAACAATATATGTGGATGTAAACCTTATTATCATCTTAAATTATTTTCCCACCTTGAAAATGTGAAACTTTGACAAGACAGGAAAAAAAAAACTGCAGAGCTTTTGCAGACTTCTTCCATCAGAAGTCTAAATGCAGATTGTTCATTCCTCTGTGGTTTTCTGATTGGACTTCCACCAAACTGACCCCCTGACCTCCTGTTATGGTCACACTGTGAAAACACGGGCCCCAGGATGCAATATACCACCTGCGACGTGTCTGAACACAATCAGTACAGTGTTCAGAGTGGCCACAAAAGCTGGCAGCTGTGTGGTAAACAATCTACAAGTCATTATTCAACCAAGTGAATCAACTCAGTGATATTAGGAATAACCAAACATTTGCCATTTATTTGAGCCTCTTTCAACAGATGTTGATCTCAGTTTTAAAAATCCTTCCCTAAAGACTTGGACACTAGCATTTTATCCTCTCATGGCGCCGGACGGCCATGCTGGTTTGGAAATGTCTTTCGCCTTCTCTGTGGGCCTTAACCTATGTCTCCCAAGGCATGTCTTTTTTCACCGCTCTGTCACTGCTTTGTGTTTCTTCCCTTCCTTTCTCTTCTGCTTTAACCTCCCTGTGCGCTCTTGGAGACCTTTAGTGCCTGCAGGTGTATAAATAGAGCTGTTTTCAATTAAGGGCAAACCTCGCCTGTAGCGTGCATCTGATCAATGAATGCCCCTGCACCTGTGGTAATAAAATACCAAGGGAGTGGGGATGGTGCTGTGAATGCTAATCAGATGTTGCCCTGTTGTTGCCCCGGCCCATTCTTAAGGACAACGTGCTCCCCCTGACAGCTCGGCTGTGAAAGCAGGGGGAGCGGCTTTGCCAGCACATCACACAAATAACAAACAAAAGACCTGGTGCGCTCATCAGACATCAGTGAAATTCAATACATGATCGGAGAAAAGGACACTTGAATGAATGAACAGGACGATTAGTGTGAGGATGTTTAGTTGTGGAGTAAACTCAATGGAGAGTCAACAGATGGTTACCAAAAAAAAAAAAACAGGGCATGGTTTTGATTTCCTGTTTTCACTTGTGGATCAAATTTAAAGTTGGTGAGATATCCACATGTTAGGTTGTACTAGTTTTTCAGTTTCCCTGTTTTCCAAGTTAAGTATGAAACATTCATTAATTTGGCCCATGTCCCATCTGCTAACATGGAGTTTATGACCTTTACTGCAGCCGGGCCACCAGGAGGCGTGGAGGCACTTTGGCTTCACTTTTGAGCAGCAGTCATGTCATACTTCCTCTGTGGAGTTCAGATTAGCACTGATTGATTATAAATTGATAATTAATAACTGGTGTTGTTGATGTCATACTTGTGAACACACTTTTTTAATTGTGATGTGAACATTATCAGTGTGAATGTTGACTTTGCATATACAGATAATTGCCACATTGAAACTGTTATAATTCTCCTCAGTGCCTTAGCAGATGGTGAAAAAAGTTCCCTTTTAAACGAACATAAATTATGTTCCTTTGACTTTTATTTGAGGGCATGGGCGTGACGTAATTATTTAATCTGTTCTAATTTGATGAAAATGTTGTAAAACACTAAGCCAGCAAAAGAAAATTAACACATGTGTAAGAAGATAAAAAATATAGGAATGTGGGCTCGTCTCAAAACTGCCTCAGTGCGGTAAGACTTTGATTTTCGCAGAACATAATAATCTTACATTTCCCAAACTGCCAGAAGTTGGAAACCGTCTTCTGTTAATTCGATCAAAATCCATCCAAATTAGAAGTCATGCACTTTGTCATGAACAAGAAAAACATTTGATCTAGAGTCAGAGACAAACACGAGGAGAAGCGGAGCTCTGCTGAGGAGATGTGAGGCCTCTGTTTCCTGTCTGCTCCGGCTCTGGCTCTGGCCCAGAAGTCCATGTCAGCATATGTCCTGACCTCGCGTGCTCACGGCAGCGCTGCGAGGTTTCCATCAGGCTCCCCGCGATCTCCCCACAGTCCAAACCACAGCCATGCTCATTGTCCATTGTGCTGCTACGTTTTTACAGTCTGCCTCAAGAATTCTCCGCTCTCCGGCTCTCTACTCTATATTAAAAGTGAGCTATCACTTGCTGTGCCAAGTAAAACCGGTACTACGAACACGCACAGTGAATACATTTCACTGTGGATCCAGCCTCCAGATGCTCAGCCAAAATAAGATTGTGGATGTGACTGACATGAGTGGCTCACAACGCTGATCCCAGGCTCATTTTTAGCGAGCCAAACCCCTGCCACTCCGCTGCTCCGGCGAGGGCCCTCAGGCGACGGGGTTCTACAGTTTCTATTACATTTGCTGTCAAGCCAATTGCCGTGTTTGCACTTTGTGATTTTGGATGGGTGTGTAAATTTGGAGTTCTCCCCCGCAAGCTTTGTCCAGAGACCAACGTCCTGCCAGGCCCAAGCTCACCATCGTGTCCCACTGCACAGTAGCTCAACACGTATAACAAGCAGCTGATACAGCAGATATTACATAACAAGCTGTTGTTTGACCTGAATGATGTCATTGATACTTCATGTTAATGACTTGATAAATGCTACTTAGAAGAAACCAAACAATGACTGACCCGATTCTCTGGATATCGGCGATAGTTCGAGACATGTTTTTACTAAATGAGGGTCATGAGTCATGCCTACTTACTCGCTGTAGATTCTGTGGGCAATGACTGACTCTCTTCGTATCATGTCTGGTCCAACTGATGAGAGTCTAGAAATGTTCACGGTTGTGGTGCATGACCGTTTTGGCTCTGAAGATAATGAGTGTTTCATCAACAATATCTGAAACGCTGTTGCTAAGTACCCCTGATAAAGGAAAGGAAGTGGTTTCCACATCATATAGGGTTTTCCCATAAGGCCACACAGTCACCTGTTCTTTGTATTTCTAACTGCTGCAGGGGGAGTGTCACAGATCAAATGGCCTCCAAGGTTCTCCCTGAGGCTTGGTCTGCAGGAAAAGGTCTCTAATTTGGCCTTGAATTACTGCCATCTTCTTTTAATTGATTTCTGAGTGTAAGAAGAGTCGGTCTCGGCAAAAAGGTCCAGCAGTTATATAATACTAGAAATAAACCTTTATCATTTTCCTTTCTGGAGAAATTCTTTGTCAACAAGCAGTTGAAATGAATTGAATATACATTTAAAGATATAATACGTAGCAACTCTTCCCAAAAAGTCTAGAAATGTCGAGGTCTATGTTATATATTTTGTTGCTCATAAGGGATCCAGATTTTATATTGTCGACCCAAAAAGATTATGTGACAAGAAATGGTGGTGATGACAACCACTCCCATGATCCCACTCTGTTTTGCGACATCTTCAACTGATGAGAGTGAAAACACGTGCTTAACATGTGTAAGACAGAGACAGCAGCCATCCAGGGGTGAGAGCTTGTTCTCTAATTCCAGGACTTGCATCAGAAAAGATCATCATCTCTAAAACTTTGACATCTATCGAAATCTATCTACACATCAGATTTCTCTTAAAAACATGTGATCTGAATCATCTGGACAACAATATCAACCTTTTGAATATGCAAAGATTGCTCTGACCATTGTCCAAACGGAATATGTCTAACACAGCGTCAAAAAGAAGTCTGCACCAAAAAGATGACAATGTTTCTTTTGATCCACACTCAAAAACACGCACCTCTCAGGCAGCGTAACCTCCCCAACCCCCAAAAGCCACTGTGACCACAATAGACAAAGAAAACTCAGGTAGAATATCATGCGTAGCACATGTGTAACTGATACGTTCGGCTCATTGTAATCAGAGGTGACAGAGGATTTTAGAAAAAGCCCAAAATAAAGTAAATTGTCATGCTGTGTGGAATTTCCCTGAACGTCCACCAGCCCAAAATAATATTTTCCATAAGATTAATTTTCCCAAGCACTCAGGAAAAATATTCTGGTACAGTGCGTGTTGTTTCTTAAGAAATCACTGTATTATTGAGTGTTCCCATCTGTCACACTGTCAGAAGCTGTGGGCTAATGAAAGCTTCAATCAGTCAGTCTGTCCTGAGAATAAAACAAGAACTGATGTCAAAGCACAATATCCTCATACCCTCCATGAAATGAAAATATCTCAGAAAACACCTTTTGTTCAGTTGCTGGACATTTATTTGTGAAATGATTTCAGAAGGAATGTTTGGCTCTGAATCCTCAAAGATATTTTAATGGCATAGACTCCATTAATTATGCTGGGAATTATATGCTGTTGCAATTTTTGGCGTGTGAAAGAGGACACAATGTGGTACAGATCACATTAGTTTGGCACTGGAGATAAAGCCCAAAGCGACATTCTGCAGTAAAATGACTTTATATGAATACACCCATTCAGGAACACCATGACCAGCAGGGGCACTGTGACTGCAGCTTCCATAGACTTTAAATAAAGTTAAGCCAAATCATCTGGATCGCCCCCTGGTGGCTAGCTGCAGTCATAAAACTAGCCTCCTACATGTTAGCTAACAGACTATGAGCCAAACTAAAAAGTGAAAATACACATCAAATAAATGGTTGCTGTGATTTAGGTAGTTCTTGTGATCATTCTTTCACTAAGTCTGGTTTGAATTAGTTACTGGATGCTATAAAAATAAGGTGAAATGTCAGCTGAGCCTGACTTGTGAATGTTCATGACTCCATGTCCAATAGATAGACCTTGACAGGCAGCGTCTTTACAGGATAATCAACATTAGTCATCGAATCTTTGAACGAGTGGTGTTATGGCCCATCGGTGCAGTTCACTCTTTCAGCTGTGCAAACAGATAACGAAGAGTTCAGCAGAGAGACGAATCATTGTTTAGGCTGCAGGTCAGTGACACTTGGGTTAACACACTTTCGAAGGTGACGGATGTGAATATATTTAGTGGTAAACACATGAACAGCAGGCACTTAGAAAAAGGTGAAAGTGCAAGCATGCCAGGTTTTACACAGTTGTGTCATCTTTTGTCAAAATAGCACTGGAATACACAAAATTAGATTTAGAAGCAAACCAGGATATTTATATACTACATTATTTCCCCTCACTAGCTTGTGACGATGCAGAAATTACAGTACAAAATGTGGAAAAAAGGAATGCATATTACAAAAACTGGTTCTAAACCGTAGTAAAAATAGAAAATGTCACAAAGCAGTGGAAATAAACCTTTTTAAGCAGGTGGCTTGTTTGATTGACAGGCCATGAATCTGTGAGGTCTCATTTTTCCATATCAAGTGAAGCCGTGATGGAACAAGCGTTCATTGGACTGTCAGAACTTTATTTTTATCCACCTAAATCTGATACACATTAAATCCAGGGCTTGTGTGAAAGGCTTCGACAGGGTGGTTAGTACTGAGTTTACAACATCAGTTTAGGGGGCTTATGGTCCAGGAGGAAGGCCCCTGGGTTTGGGTTCTGGTATGGTTGAGTTCGTTTCTATGTAATGCTTTGTTTACACATGTGTAAACACACTTGGAGGAAAGTAACTTTGCAGTAACAGCTGTTCACCCCCAACAGAGGCGGACAAAGCGTTACATAAACTCTGCTTTATACCATACGGAACATCGTGACGATCAGGAGCCTTAGTGATTGATTTTAGTTTTTTCATATTTAGCTTCTGGTTTGTCTGTTAGCAATATTAAGAGAAAACTTTTTTTTTTTAAATCTTGAAACCAGACCAAGAAAGAACCCACTAACTTGTCAGGAGGATTCAATTTGAATTTACTTTAAGGCGACAAAAATAATTAAATATAAAACTATTTTATGTATGGGAGACAGATGCTTTAAGACTTTTTTTTTTAGCATTGCAGATGATGACTGTTCACATCCCTTCCAGGGCCCACCTGCCTTGACCACAATCCAAAAACAAGACGCAGGGCTTGATCACAGTTCATTTAATACCCAGTCATTAGCCGCTAATAACCATCATTTAATAGTGAAATTCTTGTTATCCCTCCTAAATGAGGCTTGATAAGAAATTTGTTAATTGACAGGAAACTCAAACTTGCAGTGGCCCATCTGTTTTGCCGGAGTATTATTCACTCTCCGTGACTGTGTGTGTTGCTTTAGCTACTGGATGGGGTAACCCCAGTCACTTGCCTCCTCAACACCTGTGTTTACTTTGGGGCCTCAGCCCCCTTGACCCAGCAGCAATCCTTCACTCACTCAGGAGATGGAGCGAGGTTCCAACCTCCAAATATGTGCTGTCCCTGCACTTTTACCACTGTGTGATTCCTCTAAGACTTTCATGATGGAGTCACGGGCCAAACGACTCGTATAAATTACAACCCTTTCCCAAATTCTAGTAAATTCAAACATCCCGATTCTCTCAGCTCTTTCACTGTGATGTTAAGCTACGCTAAGAGCAGAAACTGGCTGTTTGTCTGAGCCTGTTGTGGCTGCTGAGGCTTCTGAAGGTGGAATGGAAAGTGGATCTGAGGAGCCATTACTGTAAAATATAACCGAACTTGTCTTCTTGTTGGCCAGAGCTGCAGACAGAGCTGGATCCAGTAATAGTGAATATTCAGCAGTAACATAAAAATGAAAGAAACAGATTTATAACTCAGGGACTGCCGGTTCAATCCTGCAGGTGTCTTAAGGGAAGTTTTGAGGATTATTACTTTCTCTTACTGAACTTCTCTGTGCTGAACCTAAACTCTTTCTTTAACACAACAAATCTGTCCATAGCAACAACTACAGTACCCTTTGATCAGATTATTCCTGACTCAAATCTTAACTTTTACCTTCACAGGTTGTTTTTTCAGCAGGATTACGCAAGAACTTCTGAATGGATTCCCATGAAACATAGAGGAAGGAAGAGTCATGGGCCAAGACAGAATCCAGTAAATTTAGGCATTGATTTAATGTTGTATTTCAAAGTTTTATTTTATTCCCTTATTTTATTTGCCTTAGTCCCAAATTGTTTTAATCCAGTTTCAACCACATAAAAGACTTAAATTTAACGCTCTAATTTTTAAAAGTGCTGCAATGGAAAAGTGCTGTAACTGTAAATGAACCAATGAATTTGTCAGTAAAAAACGTACCAGGATGAAATAAAGTTACTATAAAATTACATGTTGATTTAAATGAGGTGAAAATAGTTCTGCCTCAATGTGTGTTAAACTTCAAGTGCAAATTTGTTGACACACACACGGAAAATATACATATACAATATAAAATCAAATATTTTCAGTCCAGATTCTCAGTTCAGAAATGGGTTTTTTTCCAACCGTACTGTAAATGTGGCCTTTCTGCGTTTTCTTTTTACAGTTTCCCTTCTTCTGAATTCTTACCCACAGCTGAGAGCTCACCAATGAGCTGTTTACAGCCTCAAAAGACGTTAAGTCGCTGTGGATCTGATGAAAGTTGTGCACAGTCCATTCTGAATGTGTGCCAGAGTGCTGTTGCTCGTACTGCCGTGTTAACCGTTCATATATTAGTGCCAGTGTTTTTTCAGGTGTGGATACACTAGTTAGTGCCAAAAACCCTGTTTCCATGGAAACAAGCCAGCCAAGAGTGTAAGAAAAAGCTGCCACGGTTTCATCTAAAGTCATTAAACTGTGATGTGGTCAGTGCCTCTGCAGGCAGCTGTGACATTCTTTTGAAATTTGCAGTTTTCCAATTTTTTTTACTCAAATTTATTTACAATGTTTTGTGTTATGAAATGGTATCTGGAGTATTCGGGAGTGTCCTGGGAGCTTGGCATGTTCGTTGAAGAGCTGTGCACTGACATATTAGAAGCTGGCTTGAGTCTGCCTCATGACTCTGGCTGTATATCATGCTCACCGTCTTTTGCCTCCTGCATAATAATTGTATAAAGTATTTGAATATTTCATGTATCACATATTTTTCTTAAGTCCTGGAAACTTAATTAGTGTCATTAGAAATATCAAGAAAGTCAAAGAGGCATGGTTAGGAAACATCTTCTGTCGACAGTACATCATAGGTTGAGAAGCTTCCATAAAGAACCTTTAAGTCTTCATGTGACTTTTTCCTCAGGTTAAGAGAAACATTTCAAACCGTTTGCATGTTGTCTTTTCCAGGACACTGGCAAGTGCAGGAAAAGAACTCAAAGATAACTTCCTGAAAGCCCTGGCAGAGCGAGAGGAGGCCAACCGCAGTGGGAAAATGACTGTGAGTACATTATTACAGCACTCCAATTGCTACGTAATGGGATTCCCCTTCAAATATTTCTGCAATTCCATTAGTTTGGGAACAAAATCCATACTGTGTCAAGTGGAGTGGAAATGCCCTCCCTCCCTCCACACTCCAAAGACCATGAGAGTCAGCCAATCGCCCTTCTACCATCCATAAAACTGTGTTTACCAAAGTCCAACTACCTCGTCCTATGTGTGCTTCTCAGATTCAACAGCCATAATAATCTTAAAAAAGAATACAAGCCTGAAGAGGTGTTTACAATCTGAGGAGCTAGTTTTTAGTTTCTGTGACGGGAAAGTGAACCCAATGTGGAAGTGTCAGGCGCCTTTATTATCTTGAATGACCAGCAGAGGGCGACTCCACTGTCAATGAGAAACTCACTTGATTTATAACCTCAGTAATAATTTTACCACCAAACAGCAGGATTTTTAACTTTCCTGTCGAGCCATGAACGGGTGGTTACTTTAACCTGGTTCATACGGTATCTACCTCCAAAGCTTTATCATTATACCAGCTTCCCGTCGGAAGACAAGCTAACACACGAGAAAATATCAGTCGACAATACTGAACTTTCTACGTATTGACCTCAATGGCCCAAGGTGGTATCTGAATTCTGTTTCAGTACAGGGCTAGAAAGTAGAAAACCTTGGTGTTTTGAGTGTTTGCACATTGACATGTCTGTAGTCGTGCTTTGCTGTTTAATGAGCCCAGGAAGGTGTATTTTATAAATCATCTGCAGTATCTGCTTGATAAAACTTGGATGCACAGGGGAGAGATTTTAACCTCTGACCATGAAGCTGAATATTTTTACTACAAACACAACTTTTAACACCATCCTCTGCGTCTACTTAGAGTATATGATGAATGGAATATGTACCATTTCAGGGATTGTAGTCACCGGTCTGCGGGGAGTGTTGGTGTTGACACACTTGATATAATTCACTTCTTAGATGCCGGTGTAGGAAAAAGGAATTTTGTTTGACCCCCGTTTACCTGCCCCCGTGGGATTTGCAATTATGAGATCACATGAAGTGCATGGAGGGGAGCAGAGGTAGTAACACCAGAAGTTTTCCCACTGGATGTTCACTATGTAAACAGCACCATGCAAAAGCCCACTGTCTCTCTGCCAGTCCGTCTTTTGACTCTACATTTCTGTCTCTTTTTTCTAAAAGAAACCTCCTGCGAAAGATTAAGTGATTTTTAAAGTATCACTTCCTGTATACAGAAACGAGAGCCAGAATAAAAACAAGCAAAATATCATGTTGTGTATTCCCAACATTGTTTTGCTGACATGATATTTTCCCACCTCTTCTTATTTTTCATCTCTTCAGAGCTTCCCTTAGCTGAAAAATTGGATTGGGACGATGTTTATTTTCCTTTGAGCCGCGCTCTGTTTAAAATTGAATCCACATTTGTGCACTTAATACCTTGTCCCTTTGAAACTGTTTAAGTAACAGCTAAACTTAATACAGTTTGACGAGGCTTGACCTCATCGGTATATTTACATTACACAGATGTATTCCAGACAACATATGCACATGTGCGGACATACAGTAAAACATGTGTAGTATCCTGTTCACTCTATATTTATTTCTGTATCTTTTTTAATGCTTGAATTGTAATTTGTAGGTGTGCACTGGTATGTTTGGTGTTTTTATATATATATATATATATATATATATATATATAGATAGATAGATAGATACATAAATACATGCTAACTAAAGTCAGTATGAGGACGTTGAATGTATGCAGTTTGGATTCCCCCCCTCTTATCTGTCTTGCACCTGAAATCCTCTTCATGAAAGTGTCACATTACGCCCGCTAATCTTCCATAAGGTCCAATAATAAGACCACCCAGCGTCATACGGTATCGTTCACACTGTTAACCGCGGGCTCTCTGAAGGCCTTTTGTCACACATGACTCCAGCTCCTATCAGCCACGCTCCTCAAACCCGAGGATCAGTCGCTCTTAACACATTCCATCTCCTCATCCCTGCACATTTTTTACTGCACTCTAATGCAAAGCAGCCCTCGTCCAGCAAGTGTTTTCCATTTTTTCCCCCCATTATATTTTTATGTTTACACATTATTGTTATTTTAGGCATTTAGGTAATTCTATGTTGCATTCTTTAACGCACTCACCAACAAATTCCTTTGGTGAATCTACACGGTAAGTACTTTAAAATCTAAACGAGGCAGTAAACTTTTACTATCTTTGTTGTAAACTCAGCCAGAGTTTACTGACACAGTCTCAAGTTTCACCTACTGAATTCATCATGAAGGGTTCATCATTGTTGTGAAGGATGGTAAAGACACAGAAAATCATCCATTTTAGTCGCACAATGGACGAGGAGAAGAAAATACTTAGAGCTGAGTAATTGGCATTCCTTTAAATGGATGACATATTCATTGTCATCTTCCGCCTCATTCATCTTGGGGGGAGTCACTCCTTTGTCCTCCTTTCATGTCTTTCTCAGCCTTTCAAGTCCGGTTGAAATTACACCTGTCAGTTAATACACTTGTCAGGTTATTCTGTCTTTTCTATCCTGCCCCAAATACAAAAGATTGATAGCAGACATGACTCCTGATGAACAGAGCTCATCTTCCCTTTGTGTGCGGTCCCTGCCCCCCTCCTGTTTCCTGCCCTTCAGGATAGAGGCAAAGAAATCTTATGCACCGAAGCCTATTTTGCATTGAAAATATTGACTTTGATACATTTCTTCTTCTAGTTTTCTCATGAGCTCTCAGTTTTCAGTCTGTAGACGGAGCCGTCCGCTCTCTCAGCTGAACTTCCAGGCTTTCAGTGCCCTGCCTTCATTGTGCTTTTACTCCCTCAGCCCTGTTGCGAAAGCTGCTTCGCTGCCAAAAGTCACACACAAACAAAAGCTGCACCTGGGCAGCTTTGGCTTTATTTGCACTGGGTTAGAAGTTAAGTTTTTTATCAAATTCAGGTCACACCTGCACAGGATGCCTGAGGGTGTCAATTGTTGGGAGGCTCACATCTGAAACTGAAGGTGTGCTGCCACCACCCACTCGGCTCCCTGTTTGTTTTCAGGTGTTTGTTAAGAGGCTCTGACGGTGTCAGTGTGAAGTTACAACACATCAAACTAATGTTAAACTGATGTGAGTGAGCACAATGAAAAGCAGTTACACATGAAGCAGTGAGCCACTTACTCTTAGAGATTGTGCCAATAAATTACAATTTAAAAAAACTAGAACGGTTCATGGATTATTTTTATCTGCACCAAATTGCTCACACTTACATATAACGGCCCCCTAAACATTTCTGATTTCTTTTACCAACATCCATGAATTGTTACCTGAGGATTTGGGATTTTTTTATATTTTAAATCTCACCAAAACTTAATAGCTTCTTCCTTGGCCCATGTCCCATCTGTCCACTAAATTGCAAGGAAACATATGTAATATTATATTAGACTAATAGCATGTGATGTTATTATTTCATTAACAGTGAATAACACAAGGATTTTTCATGGTTCACTGCAAATAAATCACATGACAAACATATATATTGAAATATATTAAATCAAACATTGTTTAATTACTGTTATTCATTTACAAATGCTTTTTCTAATGACTAGAGAGCATATTGTACCTTGAAGGTAAATTTCACTCCACTGAAGAGGTGATTAAACGCGTTTCTTATTTCATGACTTAAACCATCACTCACTTGGTAACAAGAGGAAACGTCATTAAAACAATGCACCTGGCAAAGTGCCTCACAGTCGAGTGGATGTGTTTGCTCTCAGCCTCGTTCTGAAGCAGCAGGACTGTCCAGAAGTCAGTTTGTTGTGTCAGCGGTAAAGAGGAACCACAGGGACTCGCATTCAACCTGTCAAACCTGGCAAACAAGAAAAAAGTATTAAAAAAAAAATCACCCGCAAAGATTTTATGGCATGCAAAATTTGGTGCGCAGTTACACTCATTAATGTGTCATACATAACGAGAGACATTTTACATCACTATAAAGCAATGAGAATGTATGTTCGGATGTATGTAAGGTTTTCTACGGTCAGTCAGCGCTGATACAGAAAAGATTGTGCACGCTGCATGGAGGCATTTCAGACTCTTCTCAGGAAGAGTACATTTCTCTTCTGAAGTTGAGCAGCAGTGTGAGCAAGCTGATACATTTTCCCACATGAAACATGGTTATTCACACCAATTTGAAATGAAAAGTGCTACACAGTACTAACATCTTTGAGAAAAAAGTTAATTAATATGTAGTTTGACGTTTTAGACTTTTATTTATTACTTTATCATGGAGGAGGCAAGATTAATGACCTGAGATGCAGCCAGACCCCAGGTGGAAATTGAGAATCTTTGGCTTCACTTTTTGGAAGCATTTACACATTTGTGTCCTCAACCAAAAGGTTTTTGTGGAAAGTTAGTTGCATGGGGCCTCGTTCGGGTTTTTTCCATCTCTGGTGACATTGCAGTTTCCGGCACATAGCGGATCATTGGGGGTTTTGTTAAAAATGTTGTTAAGTAATCATCCTTTCTCCAGGGCCCCCTCTCGGCTCAGGCAATGTTGTGACGCCCCTGTTGCAGGAGCAGTGGTTAAAGGGTTAAAATAGTTCAGGCTAATGCTAAAGCAATACAAAGATATCCCTCTGCGGTCTGTGCTGTACAACTCTGGTTCTGATATGTATACATTTTGCCTCAGAAAAATGTCTTCGGACTAATTTGAATGTTCAGAAATGATTTTCGGTCTCCTACCCTTTTAGTTGTGGAATTTAGCTGGTTGGCCTGCGCTGTGTGTCTCATGCCCAGAGGGGACATCCTGCATAAAGGAAGTGTTTGTCTTTGGTCTGTGGACCCAGCGAGTTCTGTATTGATAAGCTCCTGTCGCTATAGATAATAAGGTGGTCAGTCATGCAGCCCAGAGATCAAGTATAGCATTGAAATTAAAGAGGAATTCCCAGCCCTATTGCGTTACAGGCCATGTGTGTGTCCCCGCTGCCCAGGTCCTTTGTCCTTGTCATGGGCAGTAAAAATAACAATGGCAAGTTTGATTTCAAAGCAGCAGGACCAAGGTGGACAGTCTTTAGAAAGGAAAGAGTCCTGCAGAGCTATCGTATGACCTTGACTTGAATGGTGTCACAGAGTTGTGGAGAGGTGGGGATAAGGCCCCGACCGTTTGCAACCATCTATCAAGAGGAAAAAAAAGAACCTTTTGTCTAGAGAGGGGCATCCATTGTGACATTTGAGAATTAGCTAATAAGCATCTATTTTATTTTTTAGTTCTAAGACTCGGTGTCAACCCCTACATGATAGATCATGAATGACTCAAACAGAACTTAACAACCTGTAGCGCTGTTGTTCTATTTATTATTTTGACTGTTATTTCATGTCACGATTATTTTTCCCTGAGCTTTAAACTGTAAGACTTGGGCTGTACTTTCTCACAATTGCAAGTCTTGAGGAAAACCATAACACTGAAACTGTGAAATATTACTCTTGGCTGATTACAGCGCGTGGATTTCGTTGCTAGTGACTTAGACTATAAAAAGAAAATGGATAGCCAAAGCATTATGTGTTATGTTAGTCCATGCAGCCAAAATGGCAGCTGTGCCCTGTCTCTCAATGCACCATATCTGCCACTGAGGGATTTGGAAAGGAATGAGGAAAAGAAAGATTAAACCGCCCTCATGTTATATACAATCGTCCTTTATCTCTTAATACATGGCGATTGAGAGATAATAATAGACTAGATTTAATCCAAATCATACTTATTTGAATCATTGAGACAGAGTTTCTTCTGGGAGATGCAGCTTTCTTGAATGAAAGTATAATTAGTTGGATAAGTTACAAAAGCCAGATCCAGTGAGAACATGCCCGTGGCCATTTGGAAACCATTTCAGGGCGGATGGTTCGTTTACCCATGAAATCACACATCAGACAATACGTCAGGCCTATCCCAGAATGCAAGTGGCACTGCTCACCTCACTGTTTTGCCACTGAAAGCCAGGATGAGCCCCACTGTAATGGTTTCTTCTAGGGGCCCCTCCCCTCCCCACGAACAGCTGCAATTGTCCAGAGACATCGCCCCAAAAATGTGGCCCCTGGACCATTTTCAGAGCAAATGAAAATGGATACACTTAATCTAATCTCTGAGGATTTTTTTTTTCCCAAATACACTGGGAACACATTTGGGCTGTGGCCCGTCGCGGTCAAAACATCCATCAGCTTTATTTGCCACTGGGAAGATGGGCAATCATATTAATCTGTCTCGAAGGAAGTCTCGCATTAAGCGGAAGCCATCTGGGAGTCTGGATGAACTACATTTGCTCGTGTCACCGGTCTTAAACAGCCCTCATGTCGGACACAGTAGAAGATTTACTGGGAAGCAGATTATTGAAGGGATTACTTTATTTGCTTTTGGTATTAGGGCAGTGTCTTGTATTCTGTCTCGTATTAATAGCTCCTAAATCGCAAGAAACCAGGACTGCAGATCTGCAGGAGCTCACTTCCGTGTTGTCTCTTTCTACCACAACTGAAGAGAAGGAAATACTTCGTTAGAGATAATCCAGTGTATTTTTAGCTCAGGCAAGGAGGTTTTGTTCCTGTCTGATGTTTGTTGGTTGGTTTATACTTTTGTTTGATTAGTTTCTAAGAACGATTACACAGAAACAACAGAATGTATTTCCACGAAACTTGGTGGAAGGATGCGGTTTGTGTTAGGGAACTATAACATTCTTTAACTTGTGAGATATTTTCAACATTTTCACAGTTTTCCCAGAAAATACTGGGTCATATTGTGGCCTGAATATTTCCCTTTGATTTATCAAGGTCACGGGCTTCTCTCTCTCTCCTGAGACAGTCAAATACAATCTTGTGCTGTGAAGTTGAAACCATTCATGGCTGTAATCAATCATTATTTACGGCCACATTATCTTTTACATTCCTTTCATTTGTATTTTTCATAGTCTCATGAACTGTGGTATGTTTTTACTCAAACTCCCATCCATGTATTAGGAAGACACAGTTACATGTTAGGGAGGACTGAACATCTGTGTTAAATACTACCTAAAGGTTTCTGGCTGGTCCCTGGAGGAATGTGCACCTGCCATGTGCAGGTGGTGTTTTTTAGACTCCTCAGGCTCAAAATCAACACTTTATGTAACAGGTCCTATAGTAAGGCTGCTTCACTCTGAGAAGTAGCCGCTAAAATAGATTTAAATGGATAAACAGATTTTAAAGAAGTACCAATAAATTCAGATAAACGCCTTCTAAAGAAAAACAAGAGATGTGGTTTTAATGATGCTCTCATTGCAGCCATACATTTCTTCCTTTGTTTGTATTTCTTCTGCATTGCATCTTTCTTACATCATGCCTCTGGATTTCCCTCCAAAACAGTGATTAGATCGCTCCAGTTTGTGTCTGGACCCATCTTTTTCCTGGCCTCCTGTTGGGGAGGGAAGCCAAGTGTTACAGAACTGAACTTGTGAGACTCTGTATCTGGTCTGTGAGGCTGCAGGTGCAGTGTCTGGGACATTTATCTTTTTAAACACAACTACTTAAACTCCTGCATCTGCTTTTAAGAAGACTATTCATATACTCAAGTGACCTAAGGGGGGAGAGAACATAAATCATTAATTGATTTTTATCCAGCTATTAGAGTAATGCAAAACCTTCTGTTTTACCGAGACAGAAAAACACATTGGTGTTGCACTGAGTAAGTGCAACCAGTTTATGCAACACTGCGAACCACTGTGGATAAACACACTCTTAATTAAAACTGCTGTTTGTGGCATTAGCCTTGTCCTCAAGTTATCAGCTTCTCTGCCAATTCTGAAACTCTCACAACTTTTCCTGGTTATATTTATAAATTAACTTTAAGTTGTAGGAGAGACATGAGCACTTTGTAGATTAACAAAGGGTGATGTGCAGTGTTTGAGCTCCAAGCCTTTAGGAATGTATCAAACTTGGCTCTCAACATCTTAAAGTAGGTCTTGAAGCAACTTTGCAATGCCTCTGATCAATCTGTGGAATCCCTTCCTGCAGTTTCCTTTTTCCTCCAGGGTGAACAATTCAGCCTCTGTGCGAAAACTACTTAACACTTAGCTACGAGGAAGATATGGTTTATTCTTAAAGCACTACCAAGGTTCACAAGGTGATTATTTAGGCTAACAAGGTAGCCCCAGGAGTGATGAACGAATCCATTTATGGTCAAAACACTGATACCCAATCTGGGAATTCAGCTAATGCTTATCCGCTCTCTGCAACATATGGAGCACATTCTTCAGAATCTTCTTTGTTTTATCACGACACTGGACTGCTTTGGCTGTGTATTATTCCACCTGAGTAAATACAGGGCGGCATCTCTTCTACTCAGTGCAGCGCACATGTCTTCCAGAGGCGTCCGGTTCAGGCTGCAGCCCATGTACCTTCTCCTCTCGTCTCCAGTCCAATAACAATCCAGTCCCCTCCCTGCTATCTCAGAGCAAGTCCAGGAGTTTGTGTTTTTGATTCGTTTCCTGAGAGACCAGCTGCTATTGATGGACAGTTTCTCATCAGGTCAATGTCAGAGTGTCTCTCCCTGTTTCCTACACAAAGTCCCACAGAAATGCCAAAGAATTGAGCTCATGGTTTAACTTTCAAGCTTCTTAAATCTGAACAGGCCAAATTCCCTGCATATTTTCATGTCATTGTAATGCATATTAACACATGTATGAGGTTCTTGCCAGAGAGACATGCAGATGGTTTGAGTCTCTTCACAAATACAAGGGATTTTAAATATTTTATATTTCAGCTACCTGCTATTAAACAAAGCATAATCTTTGGTCTTATTTAATTAAATGTGCTTATTCATGCATGTTATCTAAGAACTGCACTTATTGGAACGAAAAAAAAATTATTAGAAGGTTAAAAGCCAGAAAACTAAGGGTTCTCCAAATTAGTGCAACTGACATAGTTTTATTTTATTTATGTAATGAAGATGAAAATGAACTAAAAGCAACTCACATTCATCACGCAGAGCCTTACCCAAAGAGATGTCGTCAAACAAGAATACACAGTAATTAGTACCACTGATGTAAAACAAATCTCACCCTATAAATCATGCTCACAGTTTATCTGACAGTTAAGGCTGCCATATGTCACATATAAGTGTTGAAACTGATAAAGTTATCTGCTTTAATGATCTTTGTTGGAAGTCAAACAAGCGTGAAATGTGCACGCCCATATTTGTCAGAACAGCAATAGGTCACCTATTAATCTTACGAGAGATAATGAGCGCTAAAGATTTGTTTGTGATGTATTTGCTTCAGGACGACTAAATATCGCTTCACAGTCACGTCATCTCGTGTTGTCTCAGCTTTTGTTAAATCATTATTAGATTTTAAGCGTTCTAACGAGCTATTTCTTTTTGGACGTGTGATTTTCCAGTGTACGCACAATATGTCCTCTGATTTTAGTCCTTGAGTAATAACACGCTTCAAAATTGTACAACATGTACTTTTCATTTTGTGGGCCCTGTGAATCCATCCGCCGCTTGGTTCATTCTTTGTTCATTGAACAGGCTGCCAGAATCAGCTTAGTTTGGTTATTTTCAAATGGAATTCTCTTTGAGAGTTTGTGAACAGTAGGTATATGAAATTCTCAGTGGGAAGAAGTAAAGAGACAAGGTGTTGACAACATGTTGCGTGAGCCCCAGAGGTCAGTAATGGATGAAATAAAGATAAATAAAGCCTCAGGTGTCAGGTCTGCAGCATGGGTCTTAAAATTTGGCAATACCAGTCGAGTCAGCCCAGTCAGTCTTGAAGATGTCGGCGCTGGTTGGGTTCGAAGTCTCGACTTTAGGCCTGTGCAGAACTCACACTTTGCATAAGGAAACACAGCCTTGTAATTCTCTCCACTTTGCACTTCCATTATTTTGGTAATAATAATAGTGCCAGAGACCTGTGATCCCCATTACCCACAGAGGTGGTCGAATCAGAGGATATTGATTTAAGCAGAAGCATGTATGTGCACATGTCCTAATCTTTGCTGAAGTGCTGTAAATTGACCTCCTGCAAGTGATGCTGTTGCTAATCTGTCATAATCACTTAGGGGTCATGTGAGGAAAAAGTAAATCTGCGGGCTCATGATGTGTGTTTGTTTTTTATTTGACCATTTTCTAATCTTTTTTTTACAATTATGGCTAAAATGTGCTTTTTCTGATTGTTTTTGAAATTGTATTCGATTTCAGGAAATCCTCACACGACCCCCCCCCCCCCCCCCCCAATGGTGTCACATGACCTCCCCAGGGGGGTCCCGACCCCTAGTTAGAGAGCCACTACAATAACACACGGCCAGATTCGTTTACATGTTGTTCTAAACAGCCCGTCAAAAAGATCTCTTCAAACAGGAAGTGCTATATTTTCCGGTTGCAGTTACTTTGATTTGTTCGGAATAAATAGAGGAAGAAGTTGTTCATTTGATTTATTAGACTGAACATGTTATAAAGGAACATCTGCCTAAACACATGAACAACAAATCACACCACCGCTCAACTGGTCTTAAAATCAGTTTAAAGTCCGGCACAGAAACCACTTCTTATAAATAAATATTTTATTAACCTGTTTATTACAGGAGCTTACAACTTATTTATCTTTACACTACAAATCACACACACACACTTCCAAAGTAACGTTTGGCCACAGTTACCACAGTGGCTGGCCAAAAGACACCTGCTGCTTTAACTATTTACATAAGTTACCTACCAAAGTGGCTGGTACAGTAGATAAACCTTGTAACCACAGCCAGAATTCCCCAGCATTTAGCTGAGCCCTGGTGTTTACTTTCCATCTTGTCGTCTTGGTCATTTTCACCATGTGCCCTGACAGAGCTTCCAGCTCAACTCTATTTATCAGCCGTGTATTTCCAGCCGCCATCTGGCCCAGCTGATATCACAGTGGTGACCTGGTTGTAATATGGATATCCCCCTCATTTATCTTATCCGCTGTGACAACGTAACAAAACAAAATCTGCTCATCTTTCCTTCGCAGTGAATCTCCTATCGGCCGGCAGAGACCAGGAAAAATGTGAAAAAAGACAAACGTGTTTGCACTACCAGACATGTAGCGCTGCTCTTATTGCTTTGGACAATGTTAGTGTTGTCTTAAACCACAAGCCCTTCTTTTTTTTTTTTTAGTTATTTCATATCCACAGAAAGCAGAGATCAAACAATGTGGCAGTCTCTATTATTCTTTTCCTCTCGCAGGGCTGGACTGAAGTACATTTCATGGTTTGAAAAACACAGTAAAAACACTGTGAATTCCTTGTGCTGCAGTGTGACAGCCGACGATTGCAGGAGTCTCGCGGCAAGCCCAAAGGGGGGAGCTTCTCAGCAGAGCTGCAGGCCAACTAAAACAGAATCATGTTTGAACACCTATTTCCACTGGGATGGGGGAGGGGGAGTTCTGCAAGCTTTAATCAGGATCTTAAAACAGGCGAGCCTTTGATAAAGAATCCGCTCTGTACATTTATCTTGTTCCTCTGAAGGCTGCGCTGGCTTATGTCATCCACTTTGATCCTACTTTTTTGGAGCTCGGTGTCGGACATATCTCTGCTGCCGATAACACACTGGTCAAGTTGTGATGTAGAAAAAGAAAAACTCAAGAACCCTGACCCCGGCTTCCCCCCTCATATCCAAATGCATGAGTGTGTGTGGTATGTAGTACCTCCCACGCACCCCCCCCCCAATGGAAACGGTGCCATTAATTTTCCGAGCACTGTCATAAACATCACTTCCTGGTTAAAGAGGAGCTGTGACAGGGTGCTGCCCCACAATGTGCGAGGGCAACAATATTTGACTTGGACGTGTTCCTGGTGATGAGGCCAAACCCTGCAGCAGGCCTCTTGGCAGATGTCATGCCTGAGTGCTTTGGAATAATGCTGATAGGAGCTGAGCTGGACTGGACTATACCCACGACAGGCTCGGGTTTAATCTGTGCATCAGCGTACAGAGACAGGACTCAAGTTACCATGCAGTTAAATTTCCGTCAATAATCTCACAGATTGATTCAAAACAGCCCACACCAGCTGCACTAAAGCTTAAAAGCATTAAAAAAAAAACGGTTTGTGGACATAACTTTTAACCACAAGAACTGACGTCTTTGAGCAGCAAAGGCCACACATGTCAGGTTATTATAACGCCTAGCTTAAACAAATGCTGTCTAAAACTAGATTTAAAATGCAGGAGCTTTTCCCCTAGGAACCTTTGCAGGAACTGGAACTGCAGGGACTGTAGTCAAAATAAAGTTTTTGGGGGAGATGGTACTACCCCCAAAAAGTCCTTGCTTGGTGACTAGTATTCAACGAAAGTACAACAGCAGCACGATTTGAATCTCCTGTGAATGCACTTTTTAGTGTTTTGCATCACAGAGGGATTTTTATGCTGTTGAGCCAAACCATAATGATTTGAATGGGGTTGAAAACACCTGTCAACATACCACCATGGTTTTCAACAGTGCCACAGACTACATTTTCCAAATCTGATCATACAGTTGAGTCAACACATCTGTGACACAAAAACTAAACACTGAATCCTACAGGAAGGGAGAATTTGTTGCAGGACTTGCAATAAACTGCCAACTGAGTGTGTATATATATATATATATAAACTTTATTGCTGGGAAAATACCACACAATGCTGCAATGCAATGATTTTAACTCCTCTTTAGTGAAGTGTAGCTACCAGTTTTAGCCATGGACACAAAATAATTCAAGGTTTGATGATGTTATCACAGTGGCAGCTTCATAAAGTGAGTCATCACCCTCAAAAACATTTATTTAAGAGCACCTTATCATTCCAGTTCATGGTTCTTGAGCGGATTTAGAGCCAAACAGTGCGGTTGACCACTTAGAGGAAGTGCAGCCAGGAAGACAATGGGAATATTGAGAATTCCTCTGCGTCATTAGGGAAGACCAGGATTAGCAGAGACTTCCTGTTTGTGACTAGCTTGGGGCCAGACCAGCCTGTGATGTTGGCATTAAAGAAAGACGGTAACCTTTGAAAGGATACCTTAAACAAGCCAGCCATGGGGGGCATGTTTTCTTTCCCATGACACATCGAGCTGCCACTTAGCCCACATACAGCAAGTTTGGCCCACCTCGTTTTCCATCCCCCTCAGGGCCAACTGACGCATCATAAACTGATACGAACGAAAGAGCTCGCAAAGAGAAATTTACGATAATGGTTTGTAAAATAACTTTTAAATTACAAGGAGTGGAGGTGCTCTGTTTTGTGTCACAGTGTTGTGGTCACCACAGTACGAGTGTCTTGTAAGGTCCACATGTGAGACCTGTTTGGTCGAGAACTCTGTAGCACTTAGTACTTAGTAACGATGAAGTTGAAATTGTAGTCATCATTTCAATACAGAAATTATATCTATATCTGCACACCAATATGATAAATCTGTGATAAGCTGAAACTAGGTCAGGCTTGATCTGGTCACTTGACTATTTAAACCTTGGATGGTGCAAGTACTGTATGTCCTCTCCAGCTCTTCACTCATGCCACAGTTGCTAAAAATGTCCCTGCTGTCAAACACACACTGTGTAATACAATACAAATCAGGTTTTATGAACTGTAAAACAAATTGGCTAACTTCAAAATATGTGGAATTATGGATCCATTTAAGCTGAAACATTTGAGACTGAACATTTTCGACCCTGTCCTAAAGCTTCAGCTGTCGGGTATCATGTGCATCGCATGTTTAGATTTACAGCTTTCACCTCAGTGTTTGCTGTTCATAAGATAAACAAGTCATCTGAGTTTCTAAACACTGATTGGTTTAAGCTCCAAGAGCCTGACAACTTTGCGGAAATGTTTGAGCTGGAACTTAAGCTTGTGTTAAGAGTGAGTTCATCCAGCCATGTAACATTTTAACCTTCGTCCAGGGTAAACACGACTAATACGGACTTCTCTAAATAAATAGAGACCCTTGCATTTTTAAAAAGAAAAGGTGCTGAGGAATAACTACAGCAGTCGCCTAAAGGTTAGTTGTGGACTTGTGACGCAAAGATCAACAGATTGAAACCCTGCAAAGGTCTGGAAAAGATCTGTGTGGGGGAAGTCAACAGCCACTGCTCAAGGGCACCTTTTAATTAGTACCGAGGTGGCCTTGAGCAAGGTGCTTAACCTCAGCTGCCCCACTGGACTCCAGTGTGACTGAATAGTACCACCTCAGTCTCACTGGAGTCCACGATAGAAGAGGATTTAAACAATACCGACGGACAAGGGGTCAAAGTGAAGCATAATGTTATCACGTTGGTCTTCAATTGGCAAAATTATAATGTTTCATTCATTGGGCTGTAGGGTCAGGTGCCATTTAGCAAGGTTAGGAACAAATTAAACCATATAAAGGTTTGGGTTTATTTGGTCATCTGTCCAATGTCCAATATCCATTGTTAAAGAATAATAGGAAATACGAAAATACTAACAGATCTAAATATATATGCTTTTACGTTGTGATTACACACAGATCCTGTGGTCGGATGATTGTAACTGAATAGTGCACTGGCTAAAAGAAACTGAGTAATTGCTTTTAATTGTTACTCACAGCCCTGTGAACAGTTCACTCATCTCGACCACCAAACAGGAGGCTGCTGCCTCATTGAGATGGTTGGCATTCTTGGTACTTTCTCTGACATGTTTGGTCTGTAACGAAAAGGCTTTGAAAGCTTCTGTCAGCGGCAGAAATGCCTAATAATGTGGAAAGAGTTTGTCTCAGGTCAAAAGAATTAACCTCTAGTTGTGTGTGTGTGGCTAAACTTGGATAAGAGTCAGACAGGGAGCATGATAGTCAAGTCTTTCAAGATTTATTTTGGATCCCTCCCACTTTTAAAAGCACACCTCAGTTAATTTTGCGTGGCCTGCTTGGTATTTCCTCCTCTTCCCACCACACACCCTTATTGTTCCCCACATAAGGACACTCAGCATACCTTCAGATTAGCTGAAACCAGGGCTTTGGGGTATTGTGGCTTCACTACCGGGACACATGTTTGCCTTGTTGGCTTATTGATTTTACTCAGTGGCTTAACATCACTATTTTAAAGGGACAAGCTGCCTCTGGGATATTTCACAAGCAGTGGTACCTTCTTTATTTAACACCGGTTGCTTTGTATTTATACATTTACTAAGTTTTGATTTAGATTTAGAAAAAAGTGTCCATCAATTCATCCTGTTGGAACAGATAAAACAGCTTTTTACCCCAAAAAGGTTAGAAAGCGAAAAATCGAAGGGTCCTCGAACCCTGCAACATTTTCTGTTTATCTGTAACATCCAAAAACCACATTACTATTCCAAAAATGAGTCATGAGTCATTTCTGATCTGCCACCTCGATGGTTAAGGTGTGATTAAGTTTAGGCGACTAAAACCGCTTTGTTAAGGTTAGAAAAACAGTGTGGCCATGGTTTAAAGAAACCAATGTTGACAGGGGACAGTGGGAACAGTCACACACTTTGTTCTCCCAACCATCCAGGCCAACTTTCTTCTGAACCCTTCATGCAGACTATTGCAGCGAAGAAGCAATAAAAACTGGACAACTTTATAATTTCACTTGGTTTCAAACACTGCCAATGTTTTTATTTCAGTATTGACAAGTTTCCTGGGGAATAATTTGTGGATCTTGAAGGACAAAGATCAGGCATATTCAGGGGACTGATATCTGTGCAGATCCCAATAAAACTCTGTATCTATTGTACTTGAATGTGGTTTCATTAGAGGATCACATTAATAGCAAACTGTACAATGCATAATTTACTGTAGGAGAAGTACTCAAAGATTGCATTAGCTGCTTGTTCAAATGCAAAATAGAACTTCTGTTTACGCTCATCAAACAATGACCTCCAGTGGCCATGTGAATTATGTGCTTTGTCCATCAGGGGCAAGTTGCGTGACATCGCTGTAGAACCACAAAACCTCAGGGAGGAGCTTCGTGCACCGACAAGTCAACAAAATGTGACTTTGTCATGGAAAACCACAATTTGCATCCACAACCATCTCCTTCCAATGTTTCTTTTAACCATGATGGGTTTCTTCCCTCATCCTTAACCAACACATTCTTCTTTTAACCATAACCAAGACCAGAAGCCTTTACCGAGAATTTTTGGTAACTCAAACCATTAACTTCCCTGATCCTTGATCAAGCACTTTTTGTGTCTAAATCTAACCGTATTCTGACCATAGAGATGACACATCAGTAAAAACCAACATCACATAAATAATATTTAAAATATCCATTTGGTCAGAAAAGGCTAATGTGGGTAATTTTCTGGAAGTCAGTCAAAAGCAACATGTTTTACCACTTAGTCTGGAGGATTTTCTGGCCACAGTCAAATCATTTGGTCTTCATTTTGAATCCTCTGCATCTGCAGAGCCATTCTGATCTATAATCCCAACATCCTTAAACAATTACAGCACATGTATGCAGCTCAGTCGCTCATATTGTATGGAGGTCTCAACTTTGAAGTGCAGTACTCCGCTGCTCTATAGGCATATCTCTTATATTACCACATGCAGATTTGTGAACTCTTCAAAGGCCTAATCATAACCTTCCTTTTCTGTGTTTATTTCTGTCTGTTTAACCTTTAATTACCAAACTGAGAATCAATCTTGTGCAGGTCTTTCATTTGTTAGTGTTTGACCACCTAAATTATTATCCACATTTGGCCACCAATGAAATCTCACCACATTTTGTTAAAAGGGGAGCATGGATGTAGATATAATTGGGAGACTGAACTTTCTGCACAGTCCCTCTGGCAGAAACTAGGAGCATGGCTGAAGCAGGTTCGCCCACGTTTTCACCTCATTAGCTTCTTCAAATAGTTTGTTTAAAAAGATATGAGCTAATTATAGGGGCTGTCTTAAAATACTCTCTGAAGTTTGCAAACGTGTGAGCCATAAGAAACGTGACCCAGTGTCACAAGCTGGAATCATTGCACACCTATTAATGCCCTGTAGGAATCTGCCTTTAACAAACACTTTCAATGCCGACTCCATGAACAAAAGTAATTGAATTTAGTGCAAACATTTTCCTTAAGCTCTGCCCAGACCGAGCCTTGGCAGTCATTTGTCTGTTTTAAGAACTGATTGTGCTGTGTACACTTTCCCTTTCAAAGCCTTACACCTGCGTCTTTTGTCTGCCCGGGAATGTGTCCACAAATATACGGCTCTGATAACGCTGCACCTGCTTTATAAGTTATGTTAAGCAGGGTAAACAATAATCACGGAACAACTCATCCATACGCCATGAGCGGAGCTATTAGAGCGATTATGTGTGTGTTAGCTTCAGCTCATAGGCCCAAAGTTCTTTATACAGCTGCAAAAGCTCAGAAGACAGAGTTTCTATTTGAAGTTGGACTAGGCGAGTTTTTATATTAATGAGTGTAGTGGTGAAAAGGCCTCTTATGGCTTTCAAAACAGACAGAAATTATAGCGAACTGCTCTAAAGAGGGGCAGGGAGCAACAGTCGTACGATTTGGTCTCGATCAACCTTTCTCAGTGCATTTTTATGTTAAAATGCACCTGTGTAATCATCCTAAATCACAGCTCAGGGCTCCAACGGGCCCACTGACTCAGACACAGTAGATTCAGCCTGTTTCCTAAATTCACATCAATGTTGGATATCGGTAAAAGTGACAAATTAAACGTTGTGAAGAAAATAAAAAGCTGTCTCAGTCATCAGGGAGCGCTCAGTCCAGAGAAATGTATTGATTAATATCATTATTACAGATAGTGCAGTTGAAGTAAGAGTTCATTTATATGACTAGAATGCAGCCCTAATTTCTGCACTGAATTATTTCAGAATGATGTTCTCTTTAAGGTATTTGCTGTAATTGTGAAAACAGCCTTAACGAGCAGAGATTAAACTTGAACTTTTTCTACAATCCTGACCAAACCTGTTATTTCAGTCAGAGTCCGACCCAGCGGGATTTATTCTGACCAGAGTTGGACAACAAACTAAAATTCTCCAGAATCTTAGTCTGATGCTACTATTTAAAAGGAGACGTGATGTCAGCTTTTCTTTCCTCTTGTGAGCTATACGTTTTTTTATGCATTTAAACTGGCTGCAAATTTCAAAAGGGTTTTTATCAAGCTTCTCTTCTCGACAGAAAACAGTGCTCCTGAAATACCTCGTCAGTATTCCGCCCGATCCTTCCACAACATCTTAATGTGACATTTGCATAATGAGTTCATCCTAACGAGTGACTCCTTTCACATAAAAGCTGTCACGTGATCCAACAAACATATAAAAATGTTCAATACAGCTTTAACTTTAATGATTAAATATATAAAACCGAACCAGACCATGCAGAGTCCATCCAGTAATGTGTTGCAGACCTGTGAAAGGGATGGTTGTAAAGTAAGGGTAGCTTCACTCGCAATCATTTTCATATAAACGAATGTGAAGAACAGAAATGCTGACCAATGAATTTTAAAGCTTCATTTGTATTCTAAATACTACGGCACATGCAGTCCTGAAGCGTATCATTTCCACATTTGGCGTTCAGCTGACATTTAGAGCCTGTTACAGTGAATGAAAGGGTTTGGCTTCAATTTAAATTTGATGGACACATGGGCCATTGCAGGGATCACGCCTGTGACCTTTTAGTTACGAGGTGGTTGCTGTAACCGCGAGGCCACCCTGCCGCCTTTAGCACACTGGTGATTCCTGGCTTGACTCAGTTATATTCCTAAATGTTAACAGACTTAATACAGCGGAGCTCCATCGTGTCACATGCAGTGAGCGGTTAGAGAAGCTGGTTCTCGTTAGCTCGTGGACTGGAATCAATATTATGAGTGTGTGTTCGTGAATGTGTGTGGGTTTGTACTTGCACATGCATACTGTATAAGTTCCCGTTTGCATGCGTGCTTGCACTCACATGCATAGGCACATTCAGAGTCGTGTGTGGTGTGTGTGTGGTTCATATAAGATCAACAGGCAGGGACTTCCCCTCTGTTTGGAGCTAATCCATGGCTGCACCGGCCAGATTAATGTGCACGGGGAGCAAGAGCTGACAATTAGAAAAGTGCTTGTTCACTTCAAGCCCTCAAAGAGAAGCCTGCTGTGACACACACACCACAACATCGCGGATCCTGGACAAATAAGAAAGTTGAAATGTCTCAAATGACGATTTGTAATAACGCATGGCATTCTTGCCTCAAACAGGAAGGTAATTGTTTCATGTCTGCAAATTACGTTTCGGTAGAGTTGCTAAGATCAGACCAAGCGTTTTGGGAGGAAATTGTGCCCCACCCAGAGACTTTGAAGTCTGTTTTCTGTCAGAGGATTGACAGTTTAGGGCGAAACATGAAGAGTGGGAACAACGAGTAGGTGGAGTTTAACGGAAGGAGGTTGTGTGCGCTGGAGCAGAGTCGTTTACTTCATCATGAGCTGGATTCATAATCATTCAGTAGATCCATCTTATCAGTGCTTGTTGCTGTAACCTTTGCACGCACCGCTACTGATTGCTTCTAATTTTGGTGGCTAGAATGTTCTATAAATATTTAGAAGATTTATTTTTCGACTTGGCAATATAGTTTTGATTTATTGATGTAAACGTACTTGGTTATGAAGCATCAAAAGAATGTAGCACAGTTAATTTACTACCTTTGTTTGTAGATGATTAGAGTATTTGATTCTGGAGCTTGTTTCCTGTTTAAATCTAAATCCTCAAGTCAATTTGTATTTTGCACCAAGAATAAATTCTCCTTCTTTTGTGTCTTAAACATAGACTGTAAATAGATATAAACGGCGCGTCTCCAATTTCTCCCTATATCCAGAACTGAAAATATCCTGGGTAAGAAGCTCAGTCTTTTCTCATCTCTGCACAACAGGACAGTTTACGGACCTGTGTGTGAACCTCTGTCGTTACACAAAATGACATGAAAGCTGGGACACAGACTGCCCCTCCTGTCTGGGAGGTGTTTGGATTGTGGTGAAAAGTATGAGGACGAACCTTCTAAGCATTTACTATGTGGCTTCCTGTATCAGAGGATGCAAGATGTTGAGGAAATGACTTTGTGATTCGGTGATTTTCACAGCTTTATGCGGTTGTCTTGGTTTTGAGTTATGTGGCCTTTCGACATCCTGATTCAGCAGCATCAGGACAAAAGGGCACAAAGTCCTGCAGAAATAAACAGGGAATTTTGTCGATCATTTTTACAGCCAAATTAATATTTTTTTTCCCTCATAGTCTGGTAACTGAAACGTTTAATGAATAGCCGAATTAGCGTCACGACACAGTCCTTTCACAAGTGCCCATCTACACCACAGTGGGATCCCAGCACAGACATGTAGTCAGTAAAAAACGTGGGAAATAAAGACACTAAACCCCTTAGTCTCACTTCATCTGACAAAAGCACAACCAAACTTCGTCCAAGACAAAGAAGGAAAGAAAATAATTATGTCTCAGGGGTTTTCTGGCGAGTGTGTTTTCACAGAGGTAATTCAGAGGACAAGTTCCTCTCAACATCTTTGTTTTTTTGTTCTCTGCTGATTTCTGGTTTCCACACCTGAGCTCAAGTGAAGATTTACACCTGTGTTGGCTTCAGAGCACATCAGAGCTGCTGTGTTTTCATATGCAAGTACAGATGCTGAATGTTGCTCATGTAAACAGGCCTTTTTCTTGTTTCATACCCCTTCATACTGACGTAAGGGTTTTTTTTAACTCTAAGTGGACTTTACCTCCTGAACTGACGGGATCAGACAAACTTACAAACTTGGCGTGTTTTCAGAGCAACAGATCAGAGACACATGCATGTTGGTTTTACATTAGTGAGGTCTTCTCATCTTTGAAGCTGGAGTGGACTTGAGTTACAGAGTGCGAGAGCAGCAAAGGGATGTTGAACAGGTGTAACACTTAAAGCACAAATGCAATTAAACTCTTAACCCGTTGCACACTGCATGTGCTATTTGACTCAGCAAAGTGAGTTTTAACTTTCTTAACCACTTATTGCAAAAGTCAAGTTTCAAAGCACTCAGACAAACTTACTCATGGTTTTCTATAGTTTTGATTGTGAAAATATAAGAGGTCTGATAAAACATATTTAATCATCATAAAACATAGTTAAAGAGATAAAGATTCCTGCATCAGCTCATAAATCAGCATCCGTACCTAAATTGAAAGGGTTCTTACCTAGAACAAGGCCCCATCACTGCACCGTGTTTGGATGAAATAGGTTCTGTAGATTCTGCTTAATTCTGCTGAGAAATAAACCAACAAACAGGCACAAAAACATTATATAAAAATAAGAAAAACACTAAATCCAAAGGTATAAATGTGAAACTAGAGGTGCACTAAGTAGAGCGCATATTACCTCCACCAAGGCCCAACAACTCCCACACTAGATCCAGATTTTCATTTGGTTCTGCACCAGTTCCCTCTGGAAGGTGCCGGTTACTCTTTAAATTCTAACAAGTGTCGGCGTGAACGGTTGGTATGTGTTTACTACTGTATGATCCTCGTCGTGTGGTCACTGTCCCCAACATCCCTGCTCAAAGTAGTAACTTTGTGAGCGCGGGCCGCTGCTGTATCGGCTGCAGATGCAGCTGACCAGTGAAACATGTACTTGCCTCCACTCAAAAAATCTGTTAAAACATCCGTCTCTCATAACAGGAAGGGAGTGCACTCAAAAATAAAGTTGTTTGTGGCAGGCTTGTTCGTGCCCACTTTAGAACTGAGGGCACTGTGTAATTTCTGCATAGCTGCACTCTGGGTAACTCTGTATGACAATTTGAACCACATTATGATGATTTGTCTCCAAGGTGACAATGACAAGAATTTGGACCCACCAGGTTGAATGTGTTTCTTTTTCCAGTCGAATGACTTGCAGGATGTTTGTAATGTGCCGTTCAGCATCAGTTGCTCCATGTCATCTCTGTGTTACTGTACGTCTGTTGAACAGATGCACTGACTCCATACTTCAGTGTGTTGTGTGTTCATGCTCAGATCCACTTGAGTTTGCTGCAGAGACTCAACTGTCCCTCGGTGCATTGTAAAAGGAAAGTGGTGAGCTAATCACAGCGGCAGAGATTTATAAAAAAATTGGGAATGATGGTGACACTACTCCAGAAATATTTGTAGACGCAGTCAATTTGTGTATATTTATAAGAATTTCCTGTAGAGTGTGTACTTCCACCAAGGCCCAACAGTCCCTTAAATTCAATCAAGCTTGATGTCCCATCCAGTACCATGGAGGAGGTGGGGTCTATGACCTATACTGTAGCCAGCCACCAGGGGGTGCTTGAGACTTTGGATTCACTTTAGGTAGCTGACATGTCGCCCATCTTCACCAACAGTCTAAATGAGCAAACATCTGTAATCTACTAATGTGCTTCTCCGCATATTTCGTAAGAAATGTCCCATTCAAGATGACCTTTTTTTAATCAAGTGTGTACAGTGTGGCGTCCTCACACAGCTCAGACTGTGACACTGAACACTGGGGTTCACCACGTGGGTCTCACATTAAAGCTACTTGGTTGAGGTTGAGGAAAGATCATGGGTTTGACAAACAGTTTTAAAAGGCTATTAGAATGCAAGACAAATATATAAATGACTCACAGAGTTTAGTAATCCTCAGATCATCCTCGGATTAAATTCTAAAGCCTTCAACTGCTCTTTTTGATTTTCCAGTTGCAAGAAAGGCCTGGACCGGAGTTGAGCGTTATTATTCCAGACAGCCCAGTAAAGAGATGATTGACAGTCTTAACTGTATTGTATTAACTTTGTAGCATATCACTTTCAGTAAAAACAACCTGGCTCTTCCACAGTGTTTAATCAGTTGTCACAGATGATATGGCGTCTACCTCAGACGCTAACACTGTTTGCGTGCCCCCCTTTTTCCCACAGATGTATGAGAAATAAAACCCTCAACACAGCTACGGTTTCCCTCAGCTCTGGCCTTTGTTCCCTCCAAGAGAAAACACGGCAGCTTAGATTCTGAGCAGCTCCCCACCGAAAAGCAAAGACGAGAAAACCTCAAGACTTTTATGTCAGATGTTCACGAAGAAAGTTTCAGGGACTCAGATGTGGATGAATGCTTGCTTTACAAATCTCACAAGCTGTAACGGGTTTCACGCACCTGCACAAGCAGAAATCTGGTTGTAAGCTTGTGGAGTTTAGGTGTGTTTGACTCAGCGTCTGAGTATTTCTCATCATGCTCACAGTTGCACTTGTCCGGTTTTCTGTGACAATTACGACTGAGAATAATCCACAAATGGCTGATTTGTGGGACATATGCTCATCAAAACAGATGAACGTCACCAACCTGAAGGACCTTCTCTTCATGCAGTGTTGACTCTCTAAAACTCAGACAAATGGTCAATTTCACATCCAGTAAACCATGGTGCTGCAGTTCAGGATGATGAATAAAAAGCCAACCTACACTAATGTTTTTCTTGATGTCTTATTGTAAGTTTGGTTCCACCATCTGGTCTCTTAAGACCTCAAATCCAGTCCTGCACAGAGTCATTGCAAAAGCAAATTGCAGTCCTCCTTTCAGCTTCATGGTTGTGCGGCTACTGCTGTAATTATTTAGGTAAACAGAAGTTTACTCAGTATTTAGAAATCCAGAATTACCCTGAGGTAGCAAAGTAAGTTTGGAGGAAGCTACGATTGTGAGAGTCTGCTCCATGCTTCTACAGCAGAACTTGCATGAACTAATGTGACATAAGAACGCAATCAGTTGCTCCAGAACTTTTCCTGTCAGCGCCCTAGTAAAATATCTGTTAAAAAATGCAGTAACATTTCTGGAAAATTAACAGTAAGCGAGTGGGCATGTTGACTGGACAGATGCAAAACTGATAAAAGCTAAAAGAATACAAATATTTTATAGTGAAAAAGAGGAGCCTTGCATGTTGAAGACGCAGATGAACACGTCAAAAAACGATATTCATGAACTTTTGGAGATAAGGACCAATGCAGGTGTTGTGATCTAATCAGAAGCACATGCACAGAATTTACACGGCACGTCCTGCCTCTACCCAGTCGCCCCCCCTCGCCTGACTGTTCCAGACATTGTCCTGATGGTTGTGAGCGTGCCCGACCTTGACAAGCTCCTGCTGCCTTCTTCATATGTGAAAGACAAACTCTGGAAAACCCAACCAGGTTTAGTCCTCAGACTTAAAGACTTGGTCCCTAAACAGGACAGGAAATGCAACAGAAAGGATTAAAGAGCCTGCAGAGTTAATGACACCATAATCCTGGTTTTTCATGTCTTCAGGGAAGCTTTCACAAACTCACTAGTGGACAAGCGACTGCGTTGCTCTGCTTTCACATATATTTTAGGCTAAACTTGTATTCTTCTTCCAACTGGTAATTTAAAAGCCAGTGGAATGTGGAAAATGATTGTAGGAGTGGTGGGGAGGGAACAGATATGCCTTGCTTGGTCACTTTGGTGTCTGAAATCCGTAGCTGAGATGGCGTTTGACTGATTTGTGTTTTGACCACATGTGCCAGACCCGCCTGCTATTCTCAACCCGTAATTCCTCCCTGAATTCAGGCATGCGACTAATTTACTGTAGGGGCAGGATTTTTTTTTTTCTCTCTTCCAGAGAGCAGAAACTTTAGCCCGTTTCTGTTGCAGAGCTCTGCACCAAGCGATGTAAGTGATGCCACCTGTCAGACTGACAGCTTATTCTCCATATGTAGAACGTCTTTATTGCTGCAGTTGTGGAGACCAGGGAAAAATTCTGCCACCTGCCACAGATTTTAAATCTTTAACTCTCCTAACAGGCTGCACACTAGTGATCCAATTAGTTCTCTGATCACTTTTTATTTGTTAAGTGACCTGTGGACAGAGTGAGTTGGTTGTCGCAGTAGCGACTAGGTCTAGAAAAAATGCCTTCTTGTTGTGTTGGACCGTGCAGAAGAGGATTTACTGAGCACTTCACTGCTTCTGTCGTCACAGATCTGCATTTGTTGCACACATTTTTTCCTTCTGTTTTCCAGTCCTCTATGTTTGAGTTTTAGGACTCTACCTTAGTTGACTGAGAAGAAAAGAGGATAGCTAAGCTAACGATTTCTTTTTTGTTCAGCCTCTTTGTCACAAACATTCATATTTATACAAAGTAGGAGAACGCAACATGAAATTTTGGTTTGAGGAAACTGGTCCAGGTCACATTTTTATGTTTTTGACGCTGCATCGTGAATTTGCTTCGGCACAACACTACAGTACGAGCGTGGGGTGACTATGTTACTCTCTCCCACTGAGCTCTGCAGTTTGATAGGCACAGCCAATATGTCCTCCAGAGTCAAACATAACTTAGAGCGTCAGAAAACCGTGTTGCTGCTTTTTCTGTCTTACTACAATGTTTTCATGAAGCCATGTTTGCAGTAAATTGGTGAAATGCATTGTTTCTTAGGACAATGTCATTTTTCAAAACTAAGCACAATCCGTGCAGCCAACATGAACAGATGCAGTCGCAGAAAAACAGCAAAGCTGCACCGTGGGCCAAACTAAGGAGGTTTTAATAGATTTTCTAAAACACCAATTGCGAAAAGCAGGATAGCATTTTCTGATTCCAAGTGCCCTGTAATTTCAAGTGTGTGGGTTCAAGCCACTTATTTTGTGGGGATGGCTTTACTGGCGGGTTCTCCAAAAAGACTGAGGCCAATGCAGCCGAGGGTTGAGCTAGCTTCCTTGCCTTCCCTCGCTGATTGACCGAGCCGCTTCCCCTTTGGAGTCTGGCCACGGTTGTTCTGCCCTCATGGCTAACCTCACTGGGCGTAGCTGTGCACCATTGGGTGTTTCGAAAGCCCAATAGGAGGACACCTGCCGCTGGATTTATTTATTTCATCTCTTGCGCAAACACCCATGCCGTCTGTTTATGGATGCAGATGGAGAGCACGCGGTAAACAAATGCACAAATCTGCCTTTTTGCTTAACGGACGTCTAAACAACAGCCAAAACATCTGCGTATTCTAGCAACTGTATTTGTCATGAATCAAGAGGGACACGTACTGTATATGCTGCGTTATTACCTAATCTGAGCCTCGCTCTTCTTGGAAAACATCAGAATTTCCCAGAACTTTCAAAATTTGACGAAAATAGTTGTCGTCTTCAAAGAAGTAAAATTACAAAGAAATGAACAACAAAGCTCTGACAATGCACATATACACAAACACGCCCTTTATTTGATCTGCAAAATCACAGTCATACACACTGTACCAGGGGTTCTGCTGAGAAAGAAAAAATAAAGAAAATTTTGACAGTAAGGTAATTTATTGTTGTAGATCATTATCAAACTTAAATAGAACAAGTTCAAATATTTAAGAACGGAATAAACTGAAAAAATATCATTTAACAAAAAGAAAATCTGCTCATTGCATAGAATAAACAAGGTTTTCTTTGTACCTTGTTGTGTGGCCTGGCCAGCCTTTGTGCTGGGCTTTAAGAGAATACAGATATAACGTAAAACCACAGCGTAGAGCATGAAGTCCTTTTGAACAGTTCACTTGTGCATTTTTGCACTCGGTGCCAAGACATCTGTCTAGTGACACACCCTGTAATTATAAACGAAAGGAAAAGAAATGTCTTTTGATTATTTCCATCCTTATTGCATTCACACACAATCTGGCCCGTTACAACAATTAATACAAGAAGCTGTAGAAATGTAAAAAAAAAATTTTCCCATTGTCTTCTACATGGCGTTGAGTTATCTCCGTGAAACGATGGAAACGTGGAATCCTAGACAGTGACATAAATGACAAGGTTAAAAATAATGTTTGCATTGTAAACACTCGATGGATTTGAAGTCATAGTGCTGCAGAGCTGAAAAAGGCTCAGTCTTTCCAGGAAGCATAGAATCAAAGCTCTAGTCTTTATTTATTTTCGTAGATATAGAACAGATTTAAAATTAAACTTCTCTTGATTTCTTTTATTTTCTTCTTGTGGATGGAAAAGCGGCAGCGTTTGCCAGCAGAGAGAGAGAGAGTGCAGGGAGGTCTGGGAAGAGTGAGTGCAGTCTATCAGCAGCCCATGTGGAGGGTTATGATGAGAGGGTATGCTAGAGGGTGCTCAAACAGATTATAGTGACTCACAGCCCTGAACAAACAGCTCGCTGCCCTGCGCCTGTATCTAGAAGGCACACTCCAACACACTTCACAAAGAGCGAGCCTGTACAATAGGCATGTTTGTATGTGGTGTCTCTCCAAAGAGCGCTGATAGGAACTGCAGTCAGCCGCTGTTTCGTAAAAGGCTTTGTTTGTGTGGAACACCTTAACTGTATTTGTGCAGAGACCACAGGAGTGAAGTAGCACTGTGTATTTGTCCAGTAGGAAGCAATGACTGGGCTACCTTCTTGTATTTTTATACAAGGAAATCCATATTGGCCAATATGTCATAACCAATTTCCATCCGTCCATTTTTTACCGCTTATCCGGGATTGTGGAGCAAACTAATCCAGACGTCCCTCTCCCCAGCAGCATTTTCCACCTCGTGCAGGGGGACCCCGACGTGTTCCTCAGCCAGATGAGATATATAATCCCTCCAGCACGTTCAGGGTCTACCCCGGGGTCTGCTGCCAGTTGGAAGAACCAGTGAAACCTCAGGTGGAAGGCACCCAAGAGGTTTCATGATCAGATGCTGCACCAAACCGCCTCAACCGCCTCGATTCCTGGTCTCTCCCAGATAGCATGAGCATTTTGTAAAGTCTTAATAATCTAAATTAGTCGAGCCACAGCACACGATGTCTCAGTGGACATTATGTTTAGATCCTGACTGATATGGATTGTTGAGGAAGTAACTAGTTTCAAATATCGATTTATCTGTTGCTTCAAAATCAATGATTCAAAGAAATGTAACTTAGGCTTGATATTTTACAGTTTAACCATAAACTTATATTATTATAAATAATCATATATAAAAGGAAAACACGAATACAACTAAATAGATTGTTTATTCAGTTTTAAGATCAGACAATAAACACTCATTGATATACTTGTGAAAGGATCGTATCGGACAAGTTCTGTCCACCAACTGATAAATCGGTCGGATTTTAAAATTGCTTTAAACATTCAAAATGTCATGGCTGATTAATGTATATTGTCAGTTTATTGTGAAGTGTCATTCAGAAACTAAGCAGATGAGAATATCTATTTTTCCTGATTCAGATTATTAATAACTGGCTGTGAAGAGTGGCTGTTTTTTATCTATCTCATCTTTAAATTAATTTAATTAAGAGATTTTAAGTAACTAGTAACTTTATTATTATTATGATTCGGGATTATTTCTGTTTCATACTCAATTAACTATTTTTAGTGTTTATCATCAAGACAAATCTCAACTGAATTTATTGATATGGCAATAAAGGATTGAATCCTGAATGTAGAATCTAGATGTGTTTAAACAGCTATTTAACTGAGCACCCAGGACGTTTGAAGCTACATTTTCTCTGAGTTTCTTTGAAAAAGCAGCATGTGTTTTATATTTGTGAGTTCTTCTCTTGTAAATGGTACAGCCTCATTAAAACATCAAAAATAACAAGTTCTATTGGGTTTTCAGCACGGCTTTAACATATGCTGTAACATTTAAACATATTGAGTTCTCTGTTCTTTCCCTTTATCTTTCGTGTTTCATGTTATAGTCGTCTTTTTAAACACTCGTCCTTTGCTTTCTCATGGTGGTAAATAATCTTGTTCCGGCTTATTTTAAATGAGGTTCACAGCCTGTTCTTGAAATCCGTATTACCTCTTGTAATTAAACTTAATACATCAAAAAGGAGTGCAATCTGAGTTCTCAGTGTGACCTTCACATTAAAGGTGGGAGCAGTTGGTGCAGGCTAACGTCTGTTAGCGGCTTCGATTACCTGGTTCGTTGGCTACAAACTCTTCATTGAGTGAGTGAGCGAGCTCTGGCTCTGGATCACATAACCTGCAGGATGTTTAATTCTGGTCGATGCACCGGACACACACCTCAGCACACATGGTTTCTACCGTCGCATCTGTTGCACAAGACGCATGTGTGAAGTCACTTTCAAGTCAAATAAGCGGCGACCCCTCCTCCTCCTCATCTTACTCATGAAACCCCCTCCCCACCAAACACACACACACACACCTCTAAAGGAATATCCAGAAAGGGGACAGGGGTGAATCCTGCCAGAAAAAGGGGCTCCCACCTGAAAACATTCCTGTCGTACAGGCCGTGTTTTCCTTACCCCAACAAATTTACACAGTTGTTAGTGATGGCCTGGGATTCCTCTGAAGCACAGCCCACCAATAATAAACAGTACGGCAGCTGACACCACAAGACACCTGCACGGCTCCCTGACACTGCAGGATTGTTACCAGGACTGAGGGGGGAAGGGTCTGGGTGGAGGGTTGTTTGGTGTGGGCAGAGGTGGGCTGGGAGATGGGGGGGGGGGGGGGGGGGGGGGGGGGGGGGGGGGGGGGGGGGGGGGGGGGGGGGGGGGGGGGGGGGGGGGGGGGTCTTTGGGGCTGGCAGGCAGATTGTGTCACTGTGTGTGTGTGAGTGTGAGAGAGGTTATTGGGAGTCAGGGCCTGAACGTGGGTTTATTTATTACCCCCGCTACGGCAGTAATGTTTGTTTTTTATTTGTCAGCAGTCTGCATAAACTACTTGATGGATTTCCATGAAACGTAGTGGAAGGATGGAGCACAGGGCCAGAAAGAACCCATAAAACATTGGTGTGGATCCGAATCCAGTAATTCTTTTCGGGATGATGTCTATGAGTTGGAGCAATTGGTGCGGATCCAAATAAAAATCTAGTGGATTTGAATGTGGTTTGGCTTGTTGGTCAAACAAAATAGTAGATCGACTTTCTGTGTCCCACACACAAACACCTACAGTCTCACACACACACACACACACACACACACACACACACACACACACACACACACACACACTCCTCATGCCACCGGATGTCAGGTGGTCCGGCCATTGTGTCCTCACCTGTAGGACATTGTCAAAGCACAAAGGAGGGGCACAGTACGTGTCAGCCTGCTGTCAGCTTCTGTTTGACTTGAATTTGTAAATCCCTCTCTTTCAGCCGTGGGCCTTTGAAAGATTAGCCAAAGGTTTGTGAGGTGAATCACATCTGTGTGGTTTCACTTATTGTCGAGAGGCCGCAGTTTTCACAGACTTCAGTAATTACAATTGTCAACACTGTTCAAGTTTCACTGCTTGTTTCTGAGCATATAAACATGTTACCAGTGGATTCTTTTGAGGGTGGGGTACCCGTGGGGATTGGAGATGCTTTGTTGTGTTTATTAACTGCACGGATCATGGATTTAAAAAGAAACCCCCCCGGTCTACTGTTCTTCATGGGTTTATATAACCTTCATCTTAAGGTCACCGGTGTTTTGCTTGCAGCCATCTGAAATTTCAACTGTGTACGCATAAAAAAAAAGGAGAGCTTCAGAAACGTAATATTAAGTATCACAAAGAGGCAGAATCTCTACCTGGGACCCGTGCGGCGCTCAGCTTCTCAGGCACTAACCAGCCTGATGTTTGCCATAAAGCGGGGCCTCTCGCTCGCTGCCCTGTGAGGTCACAGCACCTGTTCTTGGTAATTGCTGGCAGGTGACGTAAGGCTTCCACTTTGTTTTCCATGGTGTGAGGTGGAGGTCCCCCTGCTCCCTCCAACACTGAGGCTGTGGCTTGTTTGCAGCAAATAACCAAGTCTGACTCGGATGGTTCTGCTCCTCCAGTTCCCTGAGAGAGGAATGAACTTTGGCTTACCTGTCGAAGGCGAGTTAGTAAAACTAAAGTTGCGCCTTTGTTTTGCTTCCAGCAGTTTTCCGCACTTTGCTGTTTGTATTTTAGACATGTGTTTTTCACTGAAACATACATGGATTTATTTATAGGAGCAGATGCATTTGAAAAAAGGGCTCAAGGCATCTGAAAGTTATTTCCTGACAAAAAGCTAAAAACAAACTCTCTATCCTTTCAATTTCTCATAACTTTGTACCAGGCTGAGTAATATGAGATACATGACATGTACCCTTTATACTATTGTAGCTCTGCTTTTGATATCTTTGGGTGCATGTGGTAAATAAGTGTTTGCAATGTTGTGAGTCACTGATGTAAAAATCAAGTTCTGCTCAATGTCAATCTTCATGTACTTTCATGTACTGAATCAGCCAAAAACAGATTATAATCTATAAAAGTATTCTCAATGTGAGTATAAATACATCAGTCATCCACCTCTACACTATATCAGGGATACGAGGTGAGAAACCTGGGCTGTTAGACAAACAGACATGTAGTAAACAGACACCAGTTTACAGGTGATTCAATTTATATAACCTTCTGTACAGACGTTAATCTGATATAAAGCACTCACTCACTTTAATCCTAATATAAGTAACAACATAATCTGGTTAAACCGTCACAAAGTTTAATCTGCATGGTTATTTTACCAGATCATTATCGCGAACATAGACGAGATAAAGATGGACGACATCTCTCATCTCATCGTATAATCCTAATATTTAGAAAATATGGGTCACGATGAACAAAAAGTTTACTGCATCTTGTTTTATATAAAGCAACTGAAGCCATTGTTTTATCTTGATACACTTCAATTGGCAGACATGGAAAAAATCAAACACATATAAAATCTGAAATAAAAGGCGTAGGACCACAGATCTGTATTTCTTACCGTGTGAAACCGGTGCTGTCTCATTTGACAGACTGACCTTATTGACTTATCTGCCAACAACCAATTTAACAGATATTTTTATCACCACTCACCAAATGTAACCGGCCGCTTTTGCAGCGTCCACCTGATAATGTCTTTTCAAGCCTGGCTGCAGGAGGACAGAAGCCAGTAGATAGGATATCTAGCCCAGGCCTCCAGCCAGCTGTGAACCTGATAGCATCTGTTTTAAGCGTTTGAGGGACACAGAGAAAGGAGTCCTCTTGTTTTCTCAGCTCTGGAGCGCTAGTTATCTCATGCATTTGTAGTAAAGTGATCCACAGATGGCCCGTGTCCTGACAGTTATACAAATGTGATATCACCATCTGAGGTATTCCACTTGGATCCTCTCTCTGTGCGACTGTAGCCTGACAAGTGGGACACGTTCACACTCAAGTCAGACAGAAAAAGAGCCTCTCAAGTCAAAGCCGAGACCAAATAAAGAAAAGATGCTTTTTTATTTTTGTGAAGGCAGACAAAACAACCTCTTCACACCTGAGCGTGTTCTGTGTGTGGAGTTCCTCACATCCATTGTCACCATGCGTTATCTAAACCATCAAATCGACATGAAAAGATCATTTCATGTCGAGCTGTCACCCGAGGGGATTTGGACAACTTACCTTTCATTCGCTTTGTCTGAGTCAGGTGACAAAACCATTCGTCATTCTTTTTATTCCAGGTTGTGTCTGGTCTGCACGTACTTCAAAGAGCTGGTCTGTGATGGGTGCTAATGTTTTTGTTGGGTTTGCTTTGGAGGATTCAAACCTCTTTTTGTTCTTACTCATTGTAATCTAATCAGAAATCTGTGTTTGAACTTTAAAGTGACGCTCTCGTTTCCAGGGGTGTTTTTCTGAAAAGCTCAGACAAGATCTAGATCCTGATCTTGAGCTATTTCATATTTCAAACCAAACAGGTATCCTAGCAACTGGCCCTTGAATACACTTAATGTTTACCACAGGAGCGTTTCAAGGGACTTTGAGGCAAGAGGGGACCTGGGGGCCCTTTATGTGAATCCCCCAAGAAACACGTTATACACGATGGACCTTCTAGTTTTCGACCAAACCTCTAAAATTACAAAGCTTTTGGCAGAGGGTTAGTGTCGTGGGGCCTCATCAGGGGGTTTCTGTCCGTGGTGTCGTTGCGTTCCTCTGTACACAGCAGATCAAATCAGTAGTTGCTGTGGGCCCTCCTCTCAGCTCGGGGGGCCCCAGCCGATCGACATCTTTGCCTACCATGTTGCAGCACCCCTGGTTTCACAGTCAATGTACATTTTTGTTGGCATCAAGCGAGAGGATTTCACAGGTCCACTTACTTCCTCGCAGGTCAAGAAGGTTCAAAACCTCGAGGTGGGGTCACGTTTCTATTGCAGTGGAGCTTAGGTGTGATTTTCCATAATTCTCTTACCTGAGTAGATTCAAGCAGAGCACAAATTCTGAAAATTAGGAATGTGACACCCTCTTTAAGATCTTTATTTATAGACTCATTCTATGTATTTGTTGGTTGTTGCAGTTTAGTCAGAGATTCACTCACTGATGAATGAATAGCTCTCCTTCATATGAATGATGGCAGAATGCTGCATACAAAATAACATCGGTAAAACATCCTCCCATGATCCTCAAGACGCCTAAAGGATAAATAGTTGAGATAATGGATGGATGGATCGTTTAGGCTAAAATTGTCAATGAAATGCCAATGACCCCCTCTTTTGTTTATCTAAATGTATTTTTTGATTTATTTTCTACGGGAAGTTTTAACAATTCTCACAACTTACAGTATTAAGTTCAAACTCAGGATTCTACATCTCATGTCATCTCAAACTCCATTCTCGCCCCAACCGTAGGTGTGTTGGAACGGAACTGAGACTCTAGTTACTGTAAGCCGAAGGATTCGGCTGGAGACCCACGCACTTATCTGAGCAGGATACTCTGTAGACAGAACACCTCGGTGAGCTCGGGCCATCGCAGGACGCCATAAGTTGGAGTCGATTCTGATGCGAGTCTGAGCCAAAGTATAACACGAGCCTTTGTATTTCAAAGTGGGAGGATTTGAAACAGATCCCCTCTATCTGTCCAGTTTTAACAAGTGACATTGTCCTTCCTGGCTTTTACTCAGGAGAGATTTGATGGCCATGATTATTTACACAGAGGGTTTTCTTTCTTCTCTCTCTTTTTTACAGTCGGTCATTTTCATAAGGGATCATAATACTCTTGGACAGGAAGTGTCTGGCTATATAGACTACGCCCACAGACTCAAGACCCAAGATTTTGAACCATATTTCAGCGGAAAGAAGAGGCTCATGCCAGGGCGTTCGGATTTATGGTAAGTCTCCTTCCATTGTAACATGTCCATGTTGGTTGGGGAGGCCGGGACTGCAGTGGGATTTGACAAGATTTGAAGGCTAAGGAAATCTTATTATCCAGGATTAAAGATTCAGGTTGACGTGAGAGACCAATATAGGCTTGGAAGGAGCTGTGTGAAGGGCCAGTATAGTTGGTACGTTCAGAACCAGCCACTGTGGCTTCAGCGCAGATGTGGAATAAATATACACTGCTGAAGTACAGCTGAGTGAAGCTGCCAAAATGCTGAACCTGTCTGGACAAGACAAATTTGATTGGAGTCGGAATCAGAGCAGGTTTAACCCATGAGATCTTGATCTTCTGTTGATGCGCAGTAAATTTGTCAGCACTGATAAAAATCAAAGATTAAATACACTGATAGATGAGTAGATTGCTTAATTTAATGATTTACTTAAGGAAGCACATTTATTCAACAAACCTGTCATGTTAATAAACCATTAGATTCCATAATTAGAGGTGTGATGTTTCCTTTTTATAAAGACCTGAAACAGTAAATCGCCTGATAATCTGATCTTCATCAAACTTATGTTTAAAACAAAATGGCCAAACTTGTCTCCTGCTTCTGAAATGTGAAGAGGCCTTGTAGTTTTGATCTTTTTGATTTAAATTTGAAAACTGTGACTGCTGACTTTGGAAATATCAAAAACACACTTAGATTCTATTAGTCCATCAAACCCCAAAGTTTTCAGGTGTATTAAATCTGGTTCATTCAGTGAAGATACATCGTGTGCTGTAGGTCACAACCACCCGCACCGGTGCCAATCGCACAAGTTCATCACCGGCCACAAGTGAACTGTTGACCTCACGGGTGTCAGCTAAAATCCAGTTTATATCCCTCAGTGAGGCAGGTAACATCTGTATAATTTGTTGTCTATCAGCAGAACTGTGTACATAGAGAGCTGTCAGCAAATTACTGGAGCCAAAACCATCCCCACATTCCACATACTCGTGCATAGTAACATATTACCAAACTTTTCAGGTAAGTGCAAGAAATCCCATGGGGACAGACACAGAACGAGTTCGCGTATTACATGGTTTTTGTTCAGAGTTCAGCCAAATGGCATCCAGCCTGTGTAACCTCTTTGACACCGAGCAGAACATGGTGAACAGTGTCTGAACGTGTCAGATCTTCAAGGACAAGCTCTTTATTTCTCCAAGCTACAATCCAGGTACAACTTCAGCTTTTACACAATTTAACAACCTGATGCATTGAATCCTAACAACAGGGCTGCATCAGAAGGCGTATTTCACAACAGAGGACAATAGGAATGAAGGATTATGAACAAATCTCCAGTATCATCGAAGTATTTGGATCAGACTATTGATGTACAAGATGTAATACCTGTAATAACACCAATAATTAGTCACATATTTCCGGTGACTGCAGCTACATGATTTACAGGTCTAATGAATAGTATTCTGAAGCTGTGTCGCATTTCATGGATCCGTCACGTCCTTTAGAGGCTACATTTAAAGACTGCGGTGGGACGTGGCGGTCCATTTCAAATGCTTCTTCACGACGAAGTATCTAATAGTCGGATCCGTCTCAGGCAAACCTATCCCAGGATTCATAGTGCGCCCGTGTGGTGAAGCTATGTGTGGGCTGTGTGAGTGGTTAGGGACAAGCAGGGAATCCTCTCTAGACAAGATGGTGTCGTTTCGATTTGGCCTTTGCTGTCTACAAGTTTTCACAAATAGCTGAGATACACAACGTGTACGACGTCAAGGATAAGGTTTTCAGTCGTGTGAGACATAGAAAGCTTTATTGGTTTTTTTCTCGCCACGTGCTGTGACACACACTTGTGGCCTTGAACCCGACCTCTTCTCTGGTGAGTGGAAGCCCTGACAGGCTGTAGGTGTGAGTCATTGGGCGAGCATGCCTGGAGGTATGACCCACTCCCTAATGGTGCTTTTACCAGCCCCCCCCAACAACAGGTCTCTGACGTTAAACCCCCTGTTCCTCTAAAACTGGACTCCATGAGATTAACTATCTGTCTTTATCTTCAACTTCTCCAACATCCTCATCCATGCTTTGCTACCTCTCCCCTTTTCTCTCCCCCATGTCATCCTCTACCATTCCGTCCCCCCCCCCCCCCCAATTCTTTTTTTTTTTTTTTAAATCTCTGTCGGGAACAATAACACCCAGTGTGGTTGCCGCTAAGAGGGAGCAGATGCTGGAGCTGCTGCCCACTCAGTGCACTAAACCTCCCACCGCAGGACTCTGAATCCTCTCCCTCCTCCTCCTCCTCAGCCACAAAGAACACAGAGCAGCGACACCAGCGCCAGCTCTGCTCTCTACCTCCCACCTCCAGCAAGGAAGGGTGGATAGGTTCACATGCACAGTCTGCAACGTCTCACAGAAGAAGAGCAGTAGCAGAGAATCTACCTGGAGTATTGGAATTTAAAAGACAAGAAGAAGAAGAAGAAGATATAATTGGAGGTGAAAAATGATGCAACATGTCAAACATCTGTCTGCTCCCACAGTGTGCAAGACAAATGTATACTTTCCAAATTTATGTGATGGGTGTGATGGGACTTTGCAAAAAAAATAAAAAATGACACAACACTGACCCAAACAAAAAGGGGATATTTTCTCCTGCGTTTAAAAAATTCTCTGTCCACATGGCTTTTGTTTTACAAAATACCTGCGTCCAGGCGAAAACACAAAAACGACTACAAACGTGCCAGGCCAGTCGGCGGAGATAAAGTCTACATCAACGATTTGGCAAAAAATCTCAGTTATAAAAAAGTATTTCTACATTTGATTTTTTTGCACTTTTACCTTTTTACTTTTTTTTTCTTTTGCATGCTCAGTCACCTCGGGGGTCTATAGGGGTAAGGAGCAAAAATCAGCCGACTGCCGGGCTTGATTTATTTTAGCAGGCACACTGGGTGGGTGGGTCGTATAAACATCAGTTGTAAAGGCGTATGTTCTACGCCTCTGACTTCCATGGAAACTGCATCAGGAGCCTCAAAAATCAATGACAGAATTTTTCTTCTTGCATTTGTAGAAAGTTTAAATCTGCGAATAAGAAAACCACATTAAAATAGAAGCACCGCTGGTGATAATAGTGATAAAAAGCCGACTTTATACAAACTGATATGAAGTGAAGTCACTGTAACTGCTTCTGCGGGACAATAACTTTCAGACACACATGTGAAACTGCTTTGCTTTAGTTCCAGTGACTTCAGGGCAAACTGGGTGAAGCCTCTCAGGATATTTAACGACACTGATACGGCACATGTAGGAGAAAACACTCTGCAGTATCATCGTGACATGTTTGTCTCTATTACTTCTTACTGTGGAGCTTCTGATGTCGACACACACACATCAATGCACACACAAAGTCCTGACCCTCATCTAATTATCCCACAGATCTGCATCTCCGTGTACCCAGCTTCCTGCCACTCCAGATGTGCCTACAGCATCTCTGATGTCTATTTAATGTTCCCCAGCAAAGTGACCATCTGTTTATGTGCTCTGGCTGTTCCCCCCACCTCCCTCCCTTTATCTCTGCCTCTCTTCGGTAAAGAGCTTTAAGAGGCCTGGGCAACATCTCACATACATGGTTCTCCTAATTGATTCTTTTCCTCTTTAAATTGTTTCAGTGTGTTTTGCATAAAAGCTGCAACCACGTTACTGTATCCAAAGAAAAAAAACAAGTTTACAAGTAGAGTTTTATAGTTGTGGTAGATTTATTTTTCTGTTTCCTCTTAAGTACGCAGTTCAAATACAGTGATTTATATCAGAAGTAAGGGAAGTCATGCCTTTATTACTCAATGAATCTCTCTGATTCAAACATCTTTTTAAAAAAAAGCTGGATCATATAAAACTTCCCCCCCTCCGTACTGAAACATTGAACTTGACGGATCTGCTCAGCAGAACTGCGGCGCATGCCCCCCCCCCCCCCAGAGCCAAAACCATATTGCCTCCACGCTCGGCCTCTGCAACGCACCTGTGTGTCTGGCTTCATTTTTCACTGTGCAAATATTTGCACTGCTGTCCTGTTTTATTAACTTTTAATACAAAAGAGAAACTGTTTCAGCTCCAAAGGTGATTCCACCGCTCTGCTTTGGCGCATTGTGTCCGAGCTTTAACGGGGGTCGGCGAGATATTCTGCCGCAGCTCGATAAATATTTGCTGGTGAGTTGGAACTTTCCATGTCATGTTCGTTGATCTTCACACATGGCGTGCACACACTTTATTAACGGGTTGAATCCAGTTGGACTGTTTGTTCTCTGGTGCTGATACTGTTTGGACTCTGTTTGATGGATTAACTCTGCGTTCCGCCAGCCGTGCCTCCGACACTTCCTGCCAAGTTTGACAGGCTGTTCTGTCCATGTCGGCGCTGTAATTAAAATCTAACCTCCGAAACAGACCACATATGAAGTGGGACTGAATCTCTTGTATATAATCTGGGATTATAAATCCTCAGCATAAATGTGTTATCACACTGGACTGATAACTTGTGAGCGTTCTTTATGAGTGAAGCTATTTGGCTGCTCGACGCTATTTTCTGATCCCAACAAACAGAGGTTGACCCATAATCTCTCTCAGCTGCACATCAATATGGGATAACACCCAGTTGTGTCACTGCATTATGCAATCGCTCTGGTCCCTGTGTGTGTGTGTGTGTGTGTGTGTGTGTGTGTGTGTGTGTGTGTGTGTGTGTGTGTAAACAAATGAAACGTCATGCAATTCTCAAAGCTCGTGATGCACAAGATTCTTTATTTGATTTACATTTTGTACTATTTATTATTTTTTATCTGATTTTCCCAATAATGTTTCACTCTTAATCTGATTTCCTCTATTTTTCTCACGTAGCCTACATCTTCTTTTTTTTTTTAATCAGTCGACAGAATGATCAGTTACAGTGAGATAATAAAGGCAGGTACACTTTGCTTGTGTTTGAATATGAATAAATTCAGATGAGCACAATAATGTGAAATAAATTAAAGGTGAGTTTGTTAATGGAGTCGTGTTGACGGGACACATCTGCGATTTGTCATTGAATGAGCATTACACCCCCGGCGAGGCTTTAATGGTTAATTCAACCCATTACTCTCAACACTGAAGAAATCTTTCTGTGATTTACACTGGAAACATTCACTCCAGAAACAGTTGCTGGGCGTGAATTCTTCAGCCACTACAGAACGAAACAGCTGGATGAATACACATGCTAGGTATTTGCTCTTTTATGATATATATCATCCAGAGCAGAGAGTCCAGCTCCTCTGAGCCCTATAATGAGACTGTTGACATTACCCTGGAAAATGACCGTCTGGAGGTAACAATAGAGCTAAGCACGGTAACTGTGGGAAGTGAAAGGACACGGTGCACGTGTCAAATGGCCACGGTGAATGCATAGGGAACGAGGAACCGGTACTGGGAGCGCTGTCATTGTTTCCACCAAATCCAGGTTCTCACACTTTTTACTGGTCCATGTGTCTGGGTGTGGTGCCATCCAGCTGCAGGAGCTTTCTTTGTGACCCAATGTGCACCGACCGTGCAGTCAGTTGCCCTGGTGACAGTTCATATGGGACAGCGAGGGAGGTGGATCCAATAAACACATCCAAGTAACGTATGAACGAAATTCTCTGCATCGCTTCAAAAAAAAAAAAAAAAAAAAAAACGTTTTACACTTTCCGTCAGTCTTTTTCATGTTCAGTGTTAAAATATATCTCACATCTGTCCCATTTCAACAGCAAAAGTAAGTGGTTCACCATGGAATAAAAGTGGTTGACCAGAAAAATGTTAATTGTTGTGTGGCATTTCGGTATAAATAGTCACTGAAACACTGTCGGATCTAATTCACAAAGAGAGGAAGTATGCGTATGTCTGAAAGCGAGTCTCAGACAATATAATTTTCCTCTGAGTTTTAAGGGAGAAAACCTCAATTTGTATTTCATAATTGGGGCATTGCAGCAGTCTATTCTCAAACTGCTTCACTCAGCTCAGTTGGGGGAAAAAATGCCCGACTCCTCGTCCTATCATACCTTATAATTTTATGCATCAGTGTATTTCCCCAGACAAGTTTGGAATCCAGTGCATGTGTTTCCTGGAGAGGAAGATTTACTCATGTCACATGTTCTGTTGTATTTTATACCAGTTTAAAACAAAAACAAGACCTTACTATATTGTGCTAAGGATCAGGGATGCGAAGGGGTGAGTGTTTGTTTTCTACCATCCCACCCCGAGAGAAAAATGAGGAATGTACGAGAGGAATCTGGAAGCAGTTGTCGAGTCCGACGAAACAAGTGGGGTTAGCTCATGCCCGAGACCTCCAGCACGTTCAGAGCTGGTTGTTCCCATGAGCAGTGTGTTGTTGGTTATTGTTGAAAAACGTTCACAGGTAGAAAGTGTGTAACAGCGTAATAATGCAAAACTTGTGTGTCATCATCTTTTCATCGTTCATCCACAGCTCACGTGTTTACAGACCTGAACCTCACTTAGTTGTTACGGCAACTGCTGAGTGTGCACATCCCAAACGGTGCGTTTGAGACCCCAGGACTTCATCGAGCCTCTACAGCTCAACCACCTACTTTATCTCTCACCTGCTGGATGCAGTGGTGGGGTTGTCAGGGGTCTTTGGTTATTTTTGGCCGGGGTGAAGTTTATCTTACAAACTCTGGTGCAGATAAAACAAGACCCAAGTGAAAGTTCAAACCAGGTTACAACTAATTTGAAATAAGTCAGAATCCGGTTTCGAGTCAAAGGCTCAAGTGAATTTTTAAGTCATTCAACACAATGTCCAAGTCATTCGAGACAAAGTCAGTCCAGACCAGTCCAAGTCAGGTCATTAGAGACATGTCCACGTTAGATGTCAAATTACTTTGACTTTAACTGTCACTGAAAGTCTCAATCGAGGCCCAAAGAGGACGTTTATAAAATAAAATAGGTCTGAATGCAAAGTGTTGTATCATTTCACACTTGTTTTACATAGTTCCACCACTTCTTCTTCACTTCTTTTTCACAGCAATCTCATTCATCACATTTTCATTATGTAACTGTATCTTCAATGTCTCTGCTCAGCTCTTGAGTCAGTATTTGTTATCTTGAAATATGGTCCATAAATAGGTAAAATATTTCTCCCAGGAGTTGAGCCTGGGTCTGTGTCAGCATATTCAGTGTTGGTGCAGGTCTCCAGAGGCTGACATGGATCTAGATCCTCTCTCATTACTCTGAATAGCTGTCTTTGAGAAAATGACAAGTGACCAATCCAGGAAAAACCAAGCAGCCAGCAGTAAAATCAGTAGCTCTTGTTATTGGCTGGAACAGCTGGCTCTTTTCACAGCTATTCAAAAACGGGCCATTCTGCAAAAAATATGTATTTGCATTTCTTAAATTTTCGTAGCAGGGTTCTCTGAGCTTTGGAAAAGCCACATGGATACGTTTTCATATTTCTTTAGCTATATGTCTGCTTGTGTGTTTGTAGGAGGCATCCTTTATGTGTTGCTGTGATATTTCCGTGATCCAAACGCAAATGGTGATTTGCAAACAGGTTTCATGAGCCACTTGAGATTATCCAGCAGAAAACACCTTGATGAGACCGAACACACAAAAGTTTGCACAGGTCTCACACTGTAAATGTACATTTCTAGATGTGTTTCACAGTGTGGCTCATTAGTTCTTTATATCTGCTGTTCATCATCTGTTGGCTCCAGTAGAACTGCACAGCGAGTGGCATATTATCTGCAGAATGTTGGAACCACTCCATTGCGTTACGCTCTCATATTTACAACCTGCTGCTGCAGCTTCAGTCCATTTAAACCCCCGACACTCTTCCAAAATTTACACTGAGCCTTCTCCCTGAGGTCCAACTTTGTTCTTGGACCACAAATGGCTGCTGGGGAATAACCGGGGCCCGTGAAAGCAACCTTCAGTGCCTCAGTGTGTGACATGTGGAGTTGTGTTACTAGTGATGTGAACAGCTAATGATGAGAACCTCTGGAAATGGACAGGGCTGTCTTGGCAGTAAAGATTTATAAAACACAAGGGTTATGTATTACTTATAAGTTGCTATAGCAACGTTCAAATCTGTTTCCACAGTCGTGTTATTGATCATTTGTTGGTCGGACCGTCGTAGAAATAAATCAGGTTTTAGAATAATAAATTAACAAGTTGTTCGACCTGATGAATTGAAAACAGACGGAGCAGTGAAGCTGAATCCGACCTCGTTCATATAGATTTTGTATTTTTGCTCAAAGTTAAACCTTTTTCGAGAATCGTGTCTTTGGTTTCTTATTTTCGTGCCTGGCTCGTCTCAGCTGAATCCAACCTGAACACAGGAACAATGCACCATTCAACACCATGAGATGTTTTCAATTCCCAAACAGCCTCATTGTATTTCACATCAACACAAAAGGAGGATCTGCCAATTTTATGGCTCGGGAATGTCAAACTGATACGGATCTTTTTTTTTTTTTTCCACACGCTGCTTCCTTTCTGCATTTGATCAGTGACTTGGCAACAATTTACAAAACCCAACTGTGAAGTGACACGTTGATAAATCACACCCTCAAATTAAAACACTTAATATTGTCTTGATTGTTTTTGACTCGGTTAAAACCTCTGACACTATTTCTCTGCTTTATCAAAAATAACAGGAGAGCAGGAATCCAATCGGATGCTGTAAATTAATCAGCCATTTATTTTGGAATTCAAGCCTTTCTTTGGTTTCAGTTGCTTATTAGCCACAGCTTTACTTTAATGCTTGGTTTGGTGAACTCCAACACACAGCGCCCTCAAGATCAAATTAGAAACAGACTTGTACCTTCTCCGTCTCTGGCTGAAGACACGTAACTCTGCAGGTTGCCTTTCCTCTCTGCTCTGCAAAGCAAAGGTCTCCTGTAACCTGCTGTGGAATATTGATGCGATAACGACGGCTGCGTAACTCTCTGCAATCCGCAAAGTTTTCTTTCCTCCGTGAAACACGCAAAGTCGCGACCTCAATGTGGTGCTCGTGTGTTGATTTAAAGCCTCATGCTATGTGGGATTGTTTAAAAAAAAAAAACAGAATACCACATGTTATTTCCATGTTTTTAAAATATATTCTTTTCCCTTAGTATTTCAATAAGTGTCATTACATTCAAAACATTTGGTGGAGCCTCTATCATTCTATATGCAGATCAAATGTCATTCAGTCCGATTTGAAATCCAAAAAAAATTAAAACCTTATGAAGTCACTTTTCTGTTTACGACTGGGAAAATATAAAAAATATATATTTACCCAGTGAATCCTAAAGAACTCTCCATAGATTCTGAATAAAGACGACACATCATAAATTAAGACAAAATGTCCCAGATAGGAACGCTGCCCTGTTGCGACAAGGACATGATTATTAACCCAAGCTTAATAGAAAGTCTGTAAAATTCATTTGCCGTGTATTTTGGCTTTTTATTTTAGTGGATGTCCCATCGGCCAATATGCAGGAGGTGAGGTTTATGCTGCGGCCAGCCACCGGGGCGCAATCTAGAGGCGTCTTTATTGGCGAGCTGTTACGTTGTCGATCTTTATATAAAGTCTGTGTATGCACCACCACAGAGGGCAAGAGGAACAGACAGTAAGGTGCAATATACATCGGTTTTCTTGGTTCACATAGAACCTCATCTGAAGCCGACCTATTTTCAACACTTTTTATTCGACAACAAAAAAGTACAACCACACCGCAGCACTCCCCCACGATGCCTGAATTCTATGGGTTGCATCCTTTCATTGAAATAAAAGGGTTTCAAATGTGTCTCTCTTAAGCAATGTCTGCGTGGGGCCCGAAACCAAAAATAAACCAAATGTCTGGGAAACGCAGCCAATGCATCACACATGTCTGAATTAAATCTTTCTAAGTGTTTCCTCACATACAGCTATGGTCCCTGAAGGAGGTCTCACGGTTTGAAAGCTTGTTTAAAGCTTCAAAAATGGCTTCACCTCAGTCCCTTAATTAATGCCGTTATCTTTCTTTCTTCAGCTACTACAACTGGGAGACGCAGGTGTCCACGTCCAACTCCAGCCCCAACTTTGAGGTTCTTTATGAAGACCCCATCGGTCTTCTCTTCAGGAATAAGAGGGACAAAAAGATCCTGAATGTGGACCCCTCGGTAGGTTTGCTGTTGCTGCTCCTGTTCTTGTTGTTTTTCAGCCCCAGGGTGACAAATGGTCCTGCTAATTAATCAGCTCACCTGTTGCACAGCAGTAAAACTGTCCCAGGGAAGCAGAGCAGCTACAGGGCAAAAAACAAAAGAACTCTTTTCGAATCCTCCAGGAATAACTTTGAACTTTAATATGAACTCAGGTGACTAACTTGCCATGTGCCCACAACATCCTGTTTGTTTGATATTGCCTGAGACCTTCTGTTCCTTTCCGTGCTCTCAGCTTCTCCTCACATTTAACCGTCGACTACAAAAAAAAAAAACGCTGAAACACTTAAAATAGTTAGTTTTCTCTCTGCCAACTTCAAGAATTATCTACTTTTTAGTGAGTCCTAATTGACCCCAGATATCAGAGTCCTGCTCTGCAGGAGAAGCAGTTGCAGGGAGAAGCAGAGAGAGAAAGAAATTAGTGGGAGGGAAAGATATTTGCTTTCCACCTGCACAAAGAATGGAGGATCAAGGGGTCGGGACAGGTGCTTCCTCCACGCTGTGAGTCTGACAGGGCCCCTGGAAGAATGACGGCTGACAGACTGTTTTTTTTTCTCTCCAGTTTCCCTCTTCGCTGGGGGGTAGGGAAGTAGTTTTCTGGGGCTGAACTATTTTGAAATTGCCGACGGAGCTGTGGGGACTGCGTTTTTGAGGCCAATCGCCAAAATGGCAGCGCAGTGTTCTAGCTGCGGTCGAGCACCGCCCCGACCAGGCTGTCTATTAAAAACACAAGAGGAGGCATAGGAAGCCAGACACAGCAAACCGCCCCAGAACCCAGCTCAGCTCGGCTCAGCCCACGTTGGCTCGGCATTGAGAGCACAGAACCATCCGGCTTTTAACCCACCGTGAGCTCACGAGCTGCTCATGTGGCCACAGAAGAACCTTCCAGAATCAAGGCTCCCATCAACTCATTTTGGGTGGTTTGTTTGTTTTTCTGCCTTTGTCGTACCACGACCGCTTCTTCTGTCCTCGCCAAAAAGTGGGTTGGGGGGTGGAGGGGGTTGTCATATTTTATTTACGACAATGGCTCGATTTAATCCAAGCAAAGGCAGAATCGCGGACGTTAGAAGCAGAGAGAGGACTACTTGGGTGAAAAACCCTTATCATTTAGTTTACCCAGCCATTTTCATTTTTTGTCTATGAGGTCATTTTTTTTATTGGTCTATTTTTATTGATGCTCGTTTGAACTCGCAGAGGAAGAAGGCCTCACTTATTAGGACTCCCACAAGTGCGTTTGAGGTAAAAGTGTAAATTGAGTGTAATGGCTGCCTATGGATCCACGCCCACTGGAAGCTTTTGACACACTTAGCCTTAAATAAATGCTACCAGCTGGCAGAGGCTTCTCATCTTAGTGGTGGGGCAGTGTCAGTTTGGACATTCAGCGTTACACTGAACATCTTGCAAAATTAACACTGTCAAATTGAGCTGCATCTGGCTTCCCCTTTCATCTTCCTATTACAAATGCATGTGTCAGAGATGTGTGGTTTTCTCTATCTAAGCTAAGAGATCATTTTATATCAACGTCAAATCGTTCTGTGTAAAGGAAAAAGTGTCATCGTTCCAACCGCAGACTGTAAATATAGATGGACCACATGACAGCTCCCCAAAGTGAAGCCAGAGCCCTGATCGCCCCCTGGTGGCTGGCTTCAGTATAGGCCTCCTAAATGTTCGCACGTTAAATAAGTTTTACTGTCATTTTTAAATAGTTCATCCGACATGAAGTGAAGACGTGTCAGGCATCTTTATTCACAGTGGTTTCAACACTTCCACCTTGAGCTACTAGCTGCTAGATATAAACAGCTACTTGCTAATATTTAGCTGCTGGACAGGCAGCGCAGGCTATAAAGAGTAATATCCCGGCAGCCGGTAGCTCAAGGTGGAAATATTGTACCAAACTTTGATGAAAGCCTTTTCTTCTCGTACAACTAATAACTGCACTCATTGCAAACGTCCTCGTTGAAGTAAAGCAGGTGTATTGATGGATCCCATAGGTCCAGTTACAATTATAGTAGTTGTCTGCACAATGGTCACAACCTGCAGTCCAGAGAAGCATTTGGTCTTTAAGTGCAGAACATGTGAACTTGTTGAACAACGTGAGAAGCACTTTTTTAAATGACTGTGAGACGGAGACACGCTGCCCTGTCATTGTCTAAATTTACTTAATGCTGCTTTTACAAACCTCACGTGTGTTCAGGCTGACAATGAAGCTAATGTTACTAGAAAATGCAAAGTTTTCATCCAAATGGCCTGAAAAATGTGAGTCTGAGCGAAATGACAGAAAGGACTTTACTTCCTGTTCCTTCATGAGATCAGTCCAAGTTAGACGTGTCATTAAAATGCATGTATGCAGCCACACTGGTGAATAAACACGTCAAAACAAGTGATTTACACTGACACTAACTGCTCTGCCTCTGTGCTGGGTTCCAGTCTGGACCTGGTGAAGACTCCAACAGGACATTCCTACCGTCGGACCTCTACATCCATGTCGTCATCTACGACCACAACATCAGAACGGTCTGAGCTTCAGAGGATGCTGCCGACACGTCCATACATATGGCACATATTGGAGAACACTGGAAGCCTCTAATTTGACTGAGTTGCTGTAGTCGCACCATCATTTACAAACTGTTCCTCTCATATCATGCATGCCATCTGGGTGGAGGTGCTGCAGTAAAAAGTGACTTTAAATGGAGGATTCCCAGAGGAAGAAGTGGGCGGACTGGTGTGACTACTTGAATGTTTTCTTGCAAATAACTTGAGATGTTGAATCTATATTCAGATTCTGAGACACTGTGGTCTCATTAGGCTCCCCCCCCCCCAAATCAAATCCACTATTTGTCTTTCACCAAGACGATATTAGTGCAAACCAGGTTTGGCTCAGTTTGTTTGACATTCCCTTAGTCAGGGGCCAGGAACCTGCTCAGGGACCCCGGGCTCCTTCCTTGGTTTGGCCTGGCATGTTTTGGGCTGTTTGTCTAAACAAATTAAAGGCGTAAGAGCTTTGAAAGATGATGGGGGTTGCTTTTATGTCCTCCCCCAGGCTGCGGTAGCTCCAATTGGACTGGAAGAATGGGTAATGGGCTTAAAGCATTCCGCATGTTCCCAGATGCAAGGCACACGTTACAGGACATCAAAGTGCTTTATCATTTACATATTAGTCATTCGCTGTGACAGTTTTCAGTGGGAGACCACGGCTTCTTTAGAAATGATTGAAGTGCTGAAGAGGTTTAGCTGCTGATTCACTTTAATTTCTGTATTTTATTGTTTTTTTTTAAACATCCGTTCCACCAGGAGTACAATTATCTAACAAATGACAGGACTCCAGTTATCTGTTTGTTAATTATTTTTCTGTATATTCGCCAAAACACTTTGTCCATTAAGTCACAAAGAAACTGCAGGTGGACCTGAGGTGTGGGGACATTTATGTGTCCTGACCAAGTACAGTTTCCACTTTATGGGAAAAGTGGAAATATTTTTTTCATCCTGCGCTCAGGTTCTCCTCAGGTCATAACACACATACACCAGCTTTTTATTTAGTGACACTGTTTAATGAAAATATAAATGTTCAATAAAGTCTTTGGTTTCTTGAAATAACAAACAAAATCACCTTTAAATGAAAATATAAGAATCTTTAAAATGATAGTTTTGACAATATTTGGAGAAATTAGCTCGTTTGTTTTCAGAGAATTAGCATTTTCCTGTCCAAGCCGGACCTGAACGCAATGCATTCTGGGTTTAACGTAAGCTGCACAGAGCTTGTGTTACCCTGATTGATGTCAAAATCAGCCCAGCCCACGTGACTGACCCGATCCCGATTATCATACGAACATTTTTGTCCAAACCAAACTCGTCATCGACCCAGAAACACTCTCGTCTGCAGATATGAAAATACAGCATCTTAGCTTAGCATAAATCCTGGAAACGAGCTGAAACATCTAGCTTCTCCAAAAGTTACAAGCTTTACCTCACGTTCACAAAGTAACACTCAATGTCTTTTAAATTTAATTCATACAAAAGATTTACAGGTTGTTAAGTCCGATTTCTTCTCTGCCGAAAAAACAACTAAACGAACTGTCTTCTGTTTAAATCTGAATATTAACCAACGGCAGAGTGGTGTTGATATTTTCTTTTTCATCGAACCCTCAACAACAGATATATTTCCCAAACTGAAGAGCTACTCCCTCAAAACTTTAGTCTGAACAAGTCTGAGGAAGAAGCTTGAGCTCGAAATGTCACTGGCAACTAAATCCTGTAACAGGAGCTGTAGGTGTGTGGATCTTCTCTTTTCAAATGGTTTGTTATGTTTTGTGAATCCAGCATCTATCAGAGAGATGTTTTACTGGATCTGCGTGTGAAACGGAGACAGACAATATTAATTCGCCCTCTTGTTTCTCTTGCTGGACTTGAATTCTGAAAGTGACAGGGTTTAAACAAATGAGTTGATTTGAACCCAAACCCCTAATGTCTCTGAGCCACACAGATACCAGAGCCTCCGTCCACAGGCTGCATCTGTTTGTCTGTTTTCACTGAATCGGACCCCGTTAACCTCATTGAAACAATATGTGCAGTGACACGGGGGATCCGGGTTCTGGGTCTGTGAGAGGTTGAGGAACGAGGGGTCTGGTTTTGTCTTTTCTTAGTTAGAGGGTTTCTGCTTTTTGTTTTTTAAAGAAGATATGAGCTCTAGATTTGGATGACGATGAAGAACCATTTGAAGTAGACAAAAGAAACATGACCGAGGGTTGAAAAGTTGAAGACTTTAAAATTGACTTGTACATTTTAAATGTATGTTGTGCTCTTTGTGATAAAATGGATAAAACTGGTTCGTCTTCACCCCCCAACAAAACAAACTGGACCAACCAGGATTAGAGGCACATTCAAATCTGAGGGAAGGATTATGTTGGGAATCTCATTTCCTCAAGGCGAGGACTGTCCCAACCAATGATCCGTCCGCCCCATTATCTCACTATCTACCCTGCTTTGTTTTTTTTTTGTTCGTCTGAAATAAAGACTCAAACTGGCCGGGTGGCCACTGAAAAATCTCAACCTCGTCCCTGCCTGTTTAAGTTTAGAGGCCTCAGCTCTTTCACGTGTCCTGGTGGAAGCTCCGCATCAGCCTTTCCAAACACCGACCGTTAAAATAAAATTCACAGGCCACTTTTTTTTATGTGCCTCACCTCTATGGACGAGCAAACCTCACCCAGACAGATCATGTGTCTGTAAACTGTAATGATTTCACAATAAAAGCTCATTTACTCTTCATTTCTTTTACTACGCTCTTAAGCTGTCAGTGTTTAAACTGGAGCGTGGTTTTTATTAGTGTGAGGCCGGACTTGCCGCTAATATACACAACATGAGGCTAAGAGGTGGATTCAGACTAAACTGGGCCCTTGACGGTAGGAGAGTTATTTATTCAGGTTTCAATGCTGTGGCATCTTTAAGTGTTTGACAGTATTTCAGAACATTTGCGCTTTAAATGGACGTCAACAAAAAAAGTCTTCAAACCGAACGTGATGCAGAAAAATGTTTAATGTGTGAGAAACATGACCTGAAAGAATAATTTGAACAAATGTACCGTGACTCTGTGTAAATGTAGCCACAGACTCAGCACATTCAGAATCTGTAGGTGTGTTTAATGTAGAATGTGTTAAATGATGTTAGAGTCTCATCGTAGTGTTTCGTAAAGTTATTTTATCTCCGGCAGGATTTGTGCACATCTTCAAGATGTCACGGCCTCGTGTTAAACTCACACCAGATCAATTTTCAGCAGATAAACTTTCTTTAATTCAAAAAGTCACTTTTTGATTTTACTTTTGTGTTTCATTAAATATCTGTAAGTGATATCGCATCATGTTTTCATTAAGTGTGATGTTCGCTCTCATACAATCCTGAACCATCTCTCCTGCTTTCTTCAATTCACTTTTTTTCAATTGAGTTAAATATGAAAAAAGTTCAACTCGTATTTCTTCCTCATGAGCAACAGGTGGAAAGAAAAGTTCACTGATTGATTGATTGATTGATTATTCAGATGATTATTATGCCTCCAGCTGACGTCATTCTGCTACTGCTGTGCTGTTGTTTACACTGATGCTGTCCTGCCCCCCCCCCCCCCAGTTGAAGGGGTTAAATCCGTCCATGTGTTGACTGCTATGACGGACATGTCATGCTAATATTATTGCCATCAGATGTCCAAGGGCGAGGAAATGTCCTAATCATTTCCTCCCGAGCGCCCCTGAAAGAGAAGCCCGGTGGCGGGGGGTGGAAGTCGGCAGGGTGGGGTGTTTAAACCCCGCCTGTATGGGCTGTTTTCGGGGTGGGGGTCTGCTGGTGGTGGGGAGACAGTACAGCATCCGGATCGGACCGCGATGGTACAGGATGTGTGTGCTTAACTCCATTGAACAGAACTAAATAGAGGAGAGAGCCTTTAATGCCGACAATAAGCCGCTTCATTCAGCAGCGCGGCCCAGACGCACAGCTCTGCGGAGTAGAAATTACGCACGGAGGGGGCTGTTCCGCCACAACAGTTTAGATGCTGAAATCACTTCAGTACATCGGTGGAATGTCCTTTAATTAAATACTCAAACAAGGTTGAAGAACATCAGTCTCCAGATAAGTGAACTACGGACTCATCCAGGTCGTGATAAGATGATTTGTCCCCAGGCTGAATGTGCGTAAAAGTATCTTGAACAGGAAACTCTCCTCCCTCTCTCTCTCTCTCTCTCCCTCTGAGCGTGTGTGTGCGTGTGCATGTGTGTGTGCGTGTGAAAGAGAGAGAGAGAGAGAGGGGGGAGAGGAATACCCAGCTGGTCCCACAAGCCCTATAATACCAAGCACAACATGCTTTACCTTCAATGAAAGCTGAGACGGGGGCACGGTTGACTGCTGGTCCCGAACTCTGCACAGAGCTCGTCTACAAAACCAAGAGCGTCGCTGTTTCTGCAGCTCACTTCTCCCACATCTGCGCTGCGGGACTTTTATCATCCACTGCGCGTTCACATCTGCAACTTTATCGAACGCAGCCTGGATAACGCTGCCACTCTCTCTCTCTCTCTCCCGCGCACCTCCCTTCACCCCCTCCTCGCTGGGACTGGTGTCAGAGGTGATGGTACCACGTTCTCACAGAGGACCGTTCCTCAGGTGATGGTTTGTCTTTTTGGAGATAGGGACCATTTCTGGAAACGCGCTAGCTCTTCCACAACTGTCGTTTTCCCCGTCGTTACCGTCGCTCTCGCTCAAGCATGGCTCTCTACTCTCGGTTTGTGGTCGTGCTGCTTTACGGATGGAGTTATCTGTGCGTTGGATACTGCGCGATGCTGAAGACTGACACTATCCCAGAGAGGCGAAAGGTGGATTTTACGCATTCGGAGGATAAAAAGCATCACGCAAAGGAAGAGCAGGACCTGCTTTTACAGGATACAATGACGGAACACATGCAGATGCTTTACGCGAAGTACAACCGGGCTGGATTTCCCTTCAAGGACGGCAACACTGTCCGCAGCTTTAAAGCGCACTGGGGTACGTATCCAAACTTTTACGCATGATTACAACACGGAGTTCTGCCAGTCTAGAGAGGGAATACATACGTCTTAATGAATTAATATTTGAAGTTTAATCTGATCTGCTAACTTCTCTGTCTGCCTCTGTCAGAGGGAAATGTTATCCGCATATTTCAAGTGCACCGAGCTTTGTTTTTTCTTGGAGCGTGTGCGCAATTTGGCCAAATTTTAAAATGATCGATGCATTCCATTAAGAACAAGTGTACGATCCTGATTTAGGTTTAAAAAAAAAAAAAAAAAAAAGTAAAAACAACAAATGTGCCATTACGCGCAGCTGAAACTGAAATCCACCTGTTGATCCAGTCGTGGAATCAACCTGTTGCCCTCCTCCCTGCGCCAGAAACACAGATTCCTCACCAGATCTCCGAGTGTAACACAACATCGTTTGCGGACACAATTGTTTTTCACGCCTTGAGATTTTACTGTCAGATAGTCTAGACGGGTTTTTTTCCCTGGAGCCACATCTGGCAGCTGCTCGGTCTCACTGTGTCCCAGCAGCGCAGCTCCGCCACAGCACCGAGCTGCTGCTGCGCCCGAACAGCTTTTACAAGAGTTTTCTACAGGAACTAATAGAAAAACTGTGAATTACTGAGAAGCTGCGCTGTGTCATTATCACTTGGACACCGACACTGTTTAAAACGACCGGTCTCCACTGGCGGGGTCGAAGATTATTGGACTATACTGCCTCCTGTCGTCTGGTAGATGTATATCACAGCACTTAAAGAGTCAGTTCACCAAAATTACCAACATTCAAAGATGTGTTTTTCACTCATCCCTGATGGTTTGTAGCCGTGCTGGTTTTATTTGGGCAGGTTTAGAGATATCTTGAGATTTATTTAATATTACAAATTGTCTTTTCTGAAATATCGTCCCAGTTACTTTGGATGTTCCGCATTTTTACTGAAACTATGATCTTCAGAAGTCCCAAATATATATTTTATAAAAAAATGAAGCTGATAAACTTGTGGATTGTCCATTTTTCATCATCTTCATTTTCATCTTCATTTCACAAACAAAACAAAAACCTCTTTCTCTTCAATGGAACAATTCTTAGACTTACATAATGACAAGTGGAGTTAATAGAAACATGTTTGTATATGTATCGTACATGTTTTGCTGTAAGAAATCAATGAATCTGTTCAACTGTACATGTTATATAACCGCAGGAGAAGTAATGGTTGTTTGTTGTCTTCATTTAATGCACAGGGACCATAAACAAGAAGCAGCTGCAGATTTTCAACCTCACCTCTCTCACCAAGTCAGAAGATGTTCTGTCGGCCACTCTTCATTATTACATCCGCGACCTTCAGAACGGCACCCACGGCTGCTCCAGGACCAAAAGCTGCGGCCGCCACGGGCCCCGCAGACACAGCCACATCCACATGGTCATCTGGAGCTTCGCCTCCGTGGATAACAACATGAGGACTCTCGGACAGTTTCGAATCAACGTGTCCACCCTCTACAGGGACTTCATATCCTGGCAGTGGAAGGACATAACCCGTGTGGTCAACCAGGCCAAGCATCACGACGAGCTGCTCATCGGAATCGACGTGGCCTCGCAAGGGCCCCAGCCGTGGAAGAAGCTCCTGTCGGACCGCTCACCCTACATCCTGGTCTACGCCAACGACTCGGCCATTTCAGAACCTGAAAGTGTTGTAGCCACCCTGCAGAGACACCATCCAGTGGCGGGGGAGGGCCCCATCTCACAAGGCTCCCATAAACTGGGCCTCCTGGAGCGAAACCACACCGAACAAGAACAGCCCCGGCCCAGACACAAGCGCTCGGTGAACGTTCTGCTCCCGCTGCAAAACAATGAACTCCCCGGTCCCGAGTATCCGTACGAGACGACCGGGTGGGACGAGACTAGTCCGTACGAGCCTTTTGAAAACAAGCAGGCCCGTCGGCCACGGAAAAAGACGCGCAAGAATCAGCGGCACAAGATGCCCCTGCTGCAGTTCGACGAGCAGACGATTAAAAAGGCGCGAAAGAAGCAGTGGAACGAGCCGAGGAACTGCGCACGCAGGTACCTGAAAGTGGACTTCGCTGACATTGGATGGAGCGAATGGATAATATCACCAAAGTCGTTTGACGCCTACTACTGCTCAGGGTCCTGCCAGTTCCCCATGCCGAAGGTGAGAGTCAGTGCTGTACATCACAACTGCAGAGATTATCGATGCCACAAGAGGTTTCGAGACAAATCTTAGGGTTTGTAAGATAACGAGAAAACAGCCAGAGCCTTAATTTAACACTAAATTATGATTATTTCATCTGATGTTCAGCCAGTATAGTTTGTTCTTGTGATTTCTGAATCATTTGACTTTGTCTTGCCTCTAAATTTTATTTCGTGGCTGATCTTCGTTTCTTCGAGGTCAAACGATTGTAGATCGTTGGAGCTTTTCGACTAAAACTCCTGATTTGATTTTGTCCTTTTTCTTTTCGTGCGGTTGTGGTGATGGTGCGCATTATGTAAAACAGAACCGTCCATGTTGAGCCATCCATCAGTCCCGTGTTTACTGCCGCTCGTACTGTTCTGTATTATGTTGATTCGGGAAACATTTACTTCAGAAGTCCGCGACGCCTGCTTCGTATTATAGATGATAATGTCAAAGAAACTGACAGAAACGTTTGCCATCTGTTTCCAGCTTCCTCTGCCAACGTAAACTCCACACAGCGGTAGAAGTGCACGTTCTTCTTCGTGCTTTTATCTTCCGAGGAATTAAGATCTTTGGAGGTATGCACCCGAGTTAAATTTAATAAAACATAATATTAGTCCAAGACGAGCCGCGTCTCACACTGGTCAAACCCCAGACGATGTAATCTGAGTGGGTTTGTACCAAAACGTGAAGAACAGTCAGATATACAACTTCCTGAGGAGCAGGTGGTCGACCTCAACATCACAAAATCAATAAAGGTTTCTAACCTCAGTCGAGGGGAAACCAGCAGTGACCTCGACGGAAAAAACTTTCTTCAAACTTCCTCCTCAGATGCCGTCACTCACTTTAACACGTTTTGCAGAACTTGTGTAAAGAAGCGAGAGAAACAAAGAAACTCGATGTTGAGCGTCTCCTCTCGCAGCTCGCGGCCCCCTGGTGACAAGATAACATCACAGGTATTTTAAACATGGCCGGAATGCCTGGGTTTCCATCCACTTAATTCATTACCTCGGAGTCACCGGCCTTTGTAGCTGGATGTAATTAGTCCCAGAAGTCGAGCCCGGGGGCCTGAGGTGAAACCCGCCTCCCCCTCCTGAAGGGTTTGCCGCTCAGTCAGTCCGAGCTGAGATCCTGTGATGTTCCTGCTCCTTTGTCAGGTCAAAGCCTCAGATGCGGCTAAATAGCTGCTGTTAAAAGCGGCTCTGCCTGCAGGTTATCGCGTCGCGTGGGAAGAGTCCCGTCACTTATTGGAGACACGAACTGACGAGGTGATAAACACGTGTGGGAACTGTGAGGGAAACATCTGCCTGATGCTTCTGAACACAAATGAACTGTGAGAGTTGTGAAACGCATCACGACCGCGACGTCATACAAGGTCGGACACTTAGACCAGAAGCATCTCCGTCATTTCACAGGAAAACTGAACGTGTGCGTGCACGACAACAGAGTCCTTCAAACCAGAACCAGGAGCTTTAAACGATGACAGATGTCAACGATGAACGTTTCAGCTGATAATAGTTTCTTCCTCTCTGTGATCGAGGAGATGAACTTGAGTGATAGCGAGAGGAACGAGGGATCATGAAAAGAACATGTTTTAAACCTTCACCTTAATGAAAAATGATGATTGAAGTGACTCACTGATCAGTATCTCAGGAAAACAAGCGATCGGCTCCATTAGTGGGATTTTATAAAACTTTTTTATTAAAGCTGGTTATTAACTCTTGATTCCTCCTGAAACTTTGTGGAAGAGTTCTGGAATGAACGAAGGAGCTGATTGGATTAAAGGGACAGGACCAAGATTGTTTTTCTCTTTCTGTAACTTTGCAACTTTTTAAAATTGATTCTGAATTTCCATCAAAATGTTAGAGAAAGAGAAAACCTGGACCCGCCCCCTGATCTTGATCCGCACCAACATGTGGTGGTTTCTCTCCTGACCCTCGTCACATCCTGTAGTTTTTACATAATCCTGCCGACAGACACATGGAAACAGAACGAGATATATTTAATCCCTGTTGTGTTTTTGCTTTAGGCTCTGAAACCGTCGAACCACGCCACCATCCAGAGCATAGTGCGGGCAGTGGGTGTGGTCCCGGGCATCCCTGAGCCGTGCTGCGTCCCGGAGAAGATGTCTTCCCTCAGCATCCTGTTCTTCGACGAGGACAAGAACGTGGTGCTGAAGGTCTACCCCAACATGACTGTAGACTCCTGCGCCTGTAGATAGTTCTTTATTTTATTTTTTTTTAAATCTCTTGTTCCTTCAAAGCTTGTTCACGTCAAACTTACGTTCCACACAAAAGAAAAAAACCATCAACACTTGCAGCCAAGCGAAACTCTCTCCTCCCGTTTCTTCAGTCTCACTCACTCGCTCACAAACACCCACTGAACACAACTTCCCTTTTGCACTGGAGGAGAGCGCTGCCTGTTGTTCCAGGTGAAGAGGAGACGGGTCCGTTCACGGGAAGGAGCGGACCGCGTGAGTTCCTCCTCGAGGAAGACAACCCGGAAGGTGAAGGTCCAAATCTCCACGCTCCCATCGCACCACTGTTCATCCCGCCGGCTTCATCGAGAGCAGGTCGAATCACAAACTCACTTTCAAGATATGAAAAACGCAGAACGAGGCACGAACTGAAAGAAAAATCGCTCTCGAGGAGAAATGACACCTGACGAGGGCGGAGGTCAGGGCGGAGGTCACGCTCCTCTTTCTCTTTCCACAGCTCGACTCTGGTCATTAACACAAAGTCCCCTCTGCTCGCACTTGCATGGTTTTCGTTTCTATGCGTCCGTGTCTGTACTATCACTGTGTTATTCACTATATGAGAAGTTATTGTATAATTATTGGCTTGGCTGCTATAGAGAGATATATTAGATTCCAAAGCCAGAGTTGTGATGTAGACGGCAGGAAGCCTCACACGTGTTCCGACCACTGCTCCCTCTGTACAGAACCCACGTTATAAGAGTTTATTATATTGGAAGGAGTGAGCTGCGTCTCATTGGCGGTTCTTCATTAACACGTTTTTTTGAGGAGAACCTTAATTCCATTGATTTGCCGAGAAAATGTTGAAGCGTTATTAGATTTATAAACATTTAAAAAAGAAGAAACGACTTCATCTCTTTGTGTTTTAATACAAGAGTCAAACCACGTCGACGACACGTGCGTGGAATCAAACTTCGTTCAGAAACAAATCAAATGAGTCACGAGACTTAGCAAACCTTCTTCTCTTCTTTTTATTTTCGACATTGTTTGATGATAATGTTTAAAACTGTTTGTCGTCTTTACAGCGTAGAATGACGTTCATTAAGAAAAAGCTATTGTAAACTCCCAGAATGCCTCTGGAAACGTGTTTATATCAAACAAATATTCAGCGCTGGTCTGGAATCAGTTTTGCCTTCAGCTCGTCATTTTTGGTTTAAACCCTTTATATTTTAAAAGTGCCTCGACTTCTCAAAGGCTCATGTTGGATCGAGCCTCAAGTTTCCACCACGTTCTCCCAAGATGAGTCAAAACCAAATGTAGGAAACATGACGTCACATAATGAATGATCAGTGAGAGCTGGGTCACATGAGCCTTTAATATTATTATGTAACGTGGTGTAACATACATTTGACATCGGGCGAGTCACATTAACTTTGAACAGCAGGCTCAGGTGAGCGAGCGGTCGACACGAGTTCAACGAACCAAATATTTATTCAGAGCTAATTGAAACTAGAATATCGCAGCGTTCACGTTCTCTATACACTTGTACAGTGTCGTTGTATATAGCTCTCTCCGGTGATGACGCTCCGTCGTGTCTCTGAGGAGCAGAAGAGTCTTCTGAACTGTGGATTTCTGCTTTTCAAACATTTGGTTCATCTTCGCTCAGAGGAACCGAAGTCAAAGGAGATTTTTTTTTTTATGGTACAGAACACGTCGTCTCCAACATCTTATTCTCGATGATCGTCAGTGGAATTTATTCTATTATGTATTTCAAATAATTCACTATTTTGGTATTTCAGAGACATTTATTTTGTGTCAATAGCTAAGGGCAGATTGTTTAACTTTATATATTTTGTACTGACACTTTCTTGTGCTTCCTCACCTTTGTGCCAATACAGGTTTTAGTAATGCATGCCGTTGAAAGAGGCGCCCCCTTCTGGTCGTGACCGTGCAACAGTGCGGTCGTGACGAGTTGTTTTGGGGTCTAAACTTGGACGTGCAGGTTTCAAAGACGCGCACATGTTCAGTTCGAGTACACCAGCAGTTCATAAGAGGTTTTTCTACTTCACTGTTCAACCCCAACTTGTAAATGTTTTACTGTAGGTTAAAAAATGCTTGTACAATAAGCTTCATAAAATATATTTGTATATGGAAATGACCTTTAACATGCATCTATTTATTTTCTGTATGTTGCATATCTTGTGGAGGTGTGGTCTGGGAAACGGAGCCCGGAGCCCTGACATGTTGATGCTCTTTACGTCTGTGACGGACGTTAGTCACTGCTGATGTGAAGGTGTGGTGAACTGTTTAAAGGGCCCCCCCTCCCCCCTCCCCTCTGAGCTCCGACCCTCCTCACAAAGCATTCAAAGAAATGAATAAAAGTATGCAATAGTGAACACAGTATGTTGTGTGTTTCTAAAATCTCGTGAGCGAAGGTTCGAGAGGAAAGAGGCACAAAACAAAAAACACAGAAACAAAATATTCAAAGTTTATTCCCGTTTCATTCTCATATCTTACAAAACCAACATTTCTTTCACTTACGCACAAAAAGGTCAATATTTACAGAAATGTACATCGTGTATTTCGTACTGTAGTACTCAGCTAACGCAGCATTTGTGTGGGAACAGCCTCAGATTTGCTTATAAAATTATAGAAACTTATGCATTTTACCAATGTTCCATTTTTTTTAAATGTTGTTTTTTTGAGATTTCAACCGCGATGCTAAGAGACCTGAACACATCTGAACATAAAAATACAAATATTCAGCAAACAGGATTTCTAAACAAACGCCGAGGCTTCAAACAGCTTGGGTTAACGTTTCTGTTTTCGTGAAACTTCATTTAAAGTCAGGTTCAGTCACAGATTCTCGATCTGACGGAAACATGACGGATGTTTCAGTTCAGTCGACAGAACAAACCTGAACCAGACGTCAGATTTGATTCACGAAAAACAGAAACACAGCTGTGTCCAGAAATCAGTTCTTTTTATAAGGCCACAGCTCGTCCGAAGATTTCCTACTGTCAACACACACACACACACACAAACACACACACACATACACACATCCATACACACACGAGTCTACGTACAAACAGAATATATATATATATATATATATATATATATATATATATATATATATATATATATATATATATATATATATATATATATATATACGCTATGTGTGTTCATGTTTACATGAAGGAACACGCAGCCTGGATTGTGTACATTGTGTATTTGGGATGATTGTGCTTTACAGTGTATTTACAAATAGACACAGTTCATTTACTGTAAAATCTTCAGTGTTTTAAAAGAAAAAATACTTTAACTTCAACCCGAGCTCCTGAGAATCTCCTGGTAATCGCTCTAAAACCATAAAAACTGCTGGATGATGCTCACGCTCCTCCATGAAGAGCAGAAGGTGTTTGTGTTCCTCTGTGTGTGTGTGTGTGTGTGTGTGTGTGTGTGTGTGTGTGTGTGTGTGTGTTGACTCTTGCAGCTTCTGAGCACAAATTAAAATCCTGTTTGTGCTGCGGTGTGTTGTGGTTTGAAGCCGGCTGAGCGGTAAAGTGGAGTTTCTTCCCTCTGCCTTTGTTCTCCACACGTATTCTACCTTCTGCCCACACACCTCAATTCCTCCGCAGCCGTAAACAACCTGCAAACATCTAACCAGCAGCTCCCTCGGCTCCTCAGCTGCAGGAAATAAAAGACCTTGCAGCTGCGTCGCAAGTTTCCCTACCAGCCACATCTGGAGCCGTCATGAGGGCCCGGAGAACAATAAACATTTAGAGGTTTCTGTAAGAGATTATTAAATGGGTGCAGATTGATTAAGGAATGTAAAAACATAACAGTGTGAAATAAGACACTGATCTGTTTCAGTGATCTCTCCCTCCGCAGCACTGATGAGCTGAAGCTCGAGAACGTCACGCACACTTTCACTTTCTGGCCCGGAGGCTGATTGAGCAAAGCTAACGCTGCAACTCGTGACGTCTCCCACTTTGAAACCTCGGCCGAGACAACAAAGCTTCTAACGCTCGAACCGTCCAGGGGTCAAACACACACACACACACACACACACACACACAGAGACCTGAAGGAAAAGACGGGTTTTTAGAAGTCCATGTCCCAACCAGACAGCTCCTCAGGAGGACTGTCCTCATCTGCAGGGTAACTGTCAAAGTAGCTGTGATCTGTCGGCCCACTGACCTTTTGAGGACGAGAAGACAACATTTTGTTTTGTAAAAACAGGAATTTTAAATCTGCAACGATCTCAAGTTCACTTCTTGTGTCTTCTTCTTCTTCTAAGTTTGGACGATTGTCTCCACTCACCTCTCTTCTCAGTGGAGACGACAGAGTCCTCGCCTTCAGTCCGTCCCAGTTGAAACCATTGAACCACCTTCAGACACATTATAGAACAAAAACACGAGTTAAGTAAAAGCCCAAACATGTTATTTGTAAGTATAAGTAGTTATTTCAGTGACTGTAGCACGAATGTAATAAGTCTTTTCGATATGTTTCGCAGCGAGTGATGATCTAATCAGCCAGAAGGTCGTAAACCACCGGCCCACGCTCCTCATGTTCGGTTAGTGCTAATCACTGCAGCTAAAAGAGACGACATGCGTCACTTCCTTCTTACCTGTGTTTCTTGATATCGGTGATTCCATTTTTGAGGTTGCCCAGTCGCTCTGAGGGATTTCGCCTGTAAAGTCAGACCAGAGTGAGAAACGCTTTGAGTGCTTTAAGACATTCCGGGACTTCGCCTCCTGTTGATTTAGTTGCACATCTGGAAAACGTTGACTGGAAAACACAAAACTTGGTTTGTTCGCCCGTCAGCAGGACGTGATCGGAGATACTGGTTGGCAGAGTTCGTGTAGTAAGCGTGGCCGGTTTCAGGATTGACACGTGTGATGTCGTACCTGCACAACTTGCGGATGAGGTCCTCAGGTCTCTTGCTGATCTTCTTGGGGAAGTCCATTTTCTCGATGCCTTTCAGGATGAACGTGTACGTCATCATCTGGTCGCTCCCTGAGAACGGAGGACTGTGGGGCGGTGGAAGACAAACGGGTTTCATTTCGTTCAGTCTCCTGACGTCCGGCTGCAGACGTGAGGCGCAGACACTCACCTGCCGGTAAGGAGCTCAAACACCAGGATGCCCAGAGACCAGAAGTCCACGCTGAAGTTGTGGCCTTTGTTGAGGATGATCTCTGGGGCCACGTACTCCGGGGTCCCACAGAACGTCCAGGTCTTTTGGCCGCATCGGATCTTCTTGGCAAACCCAAAGTCGACCTGCAAACACAGAGTTAATCAAACATTTGAAAAACCAAAACCTGTGGCGACGTCGTGTTTTCTGGACGGAACACATTGGATCCCACTCACCAGTTTGATGTATCCCTCAGTGTCCAGCATGAGGTTCTCCGGCTTCAGGTCTCGGTAGAGGACACCTTTGCGATGGAGGTAGTCGAACGCCTCCGTGACGCAGCCGACACAGAATTTGGCGACGGGCTCGTCGAAGCTCCCCCTGCAGGTAAGACCAGACAAGCGTGATTTAATATGTCAGCTGGCAGAGGAAGAGACGTTATTGAGAGAATCCACCTGAACTCACTTACAGGCAGCGCTTCATTTACGATAACGAGCTTTTAAAATGAGACGACACACGAGTCATGGGTCAGCGGCTGCTTCGTCCTACCTGTCTCTGAGCAGGCTCCAGATCTCTCCGCCCAGACACGCCTCCAGCAGCATGTACACGTATTTGTTGTCCCTGAACGTTCGATAGAGTCTGAGAACAGAAGCACAGACGAGAGAAGTTCGGTAAAAAGTTTTGACCAGGACATCACGGCTGCTCTGTCTTTCATGAGCAACTGAACACATGTTGTTTTATATTTGAGCCCGAGCTCGACGGATCTCCAGTTTGTTAAAGATCAACAGATCTGAGCTTTTCTCACAATATTTATTTAATTATCTATTTAAATGTTTATTTACATTGGTTCATTCTCTATGTATTTGGTATTTGTTTGATATATGATTTTCTCGTTCTCAATATTCAGGTTTTACTCAAAACCCGAATTGGTGCATTCAAGTAAAATCTAAAATTATTTTCCTGATGGTGAAAATATGCCGGATGTTTTCTCTGATCTCGTTCTTTAATTTAAATATCGATAATCACTTTCACCATTAGAGCACCATGATCAATATTTAAAGAAGTTCCTGCTCAAATTGTTGCTTCTTAAAAATGTTAGAGACCCAGGAGCATGATCAACATCAGAGTTTGTCACTGGAGATAACGGAGGTGATGTTAAATCCACGAACACATGAAAAATGTACAATAAATACAGAGCGGGTGCGAAGAGGAGGTCAGAGTGAAGAACGACTTTAATATCAGAGTCTGTTCCGCTGCATCTGGAGAAACTGGATCATCAGCAAAGAAAAGCCGCCGCTGCAATATTTCAAAACAAATAATGACATTTCCTCAGCGGACGTCTCTGCACTTGCAGCCGTCCTGCTCCGCCGAGGAGATGGAATCTGCTCGAGGCCTCGACCGTGATCTCATCAAAAACTAATAAGCTCCGCGCCGGTTTTTTTCCTCGACTAATGGAGCAGAGCTTCATCGTGTGGGAGAAGAGATGGAAAAGTGTTTAGAGGACTGACTTGACGACGAAAGGTGAGCGAGCCTCGGCGAGGATCTTCCTCTCAGAGTGGATGTGCTCCTCCTGTCTGTTGTCCACCACGTGCTTCTTCTTGATGACCTTCAGAGCGAAGGTGATGTCTTTGCCCTTCACCTTCACCTGCAGAGGAGGGGGGGGGGGGGTGATAGATAGTTAGTTAGTTAGTTAATTGGTTAATTGGTCAGTCAGTCAAAGATCATATCATCTATGATGCACACTCACCAGTTCTACTCGTCCAAAGCCACCGACCCCGAGTGTAGCGATGGTGTCCAGGTGGTCGAAGGGTTTGGACGGAGGGAACACCGACACCATGTCCTTCAGCTGGACGACATCAGGAGGCAGCGGCTGACTCTGGTGGCGTGACACCGACTTCCTGGACGGAGACAGAGACGGACAGAGGGCCCTCGACGCTTAATCCACGGAATTCCAAATATGACGACGACAGGTGGGTTTAGTTTCTGTTTTCACTTTTAGCAAAAAAACACCTTCTGACCAGTTAATGCATCATTTTTTACGATGACGTGTCTCCTCGTCCCACAACGTGTCTCCTCCTTCCTTAAAAACCTCAATAACCTGATTACTCCATAGAAATAAAACTCAAACGGCTTCACTGATGGAGAACTTCTCCGTGCACTTCGTTCTGCCAGCTGCTCTCACAGTGGCGGCTCTATGAGAGCGGTTCAGACCGTTAACACAGCTTTCTCTTCATGTCTCTGGCACCGCGTCTACCTGGCATGTCTCTTCTTGTCGTCACGATCGAGCGTTGCCACGTAGCCCTGGAGGTACTTCTGCAGCTCGTTGAAGGTGCCCACCGTCTGATCGAATGTCCTGTAGAGAACAAAAACAACATGTGTCTGTTAGCATGATCACAAAAACAGATTTTTGTAAAACTCTTATTCAATTATGGATCAGGACAAACGAGCGAATCCAAGATTTTCATTCTTTCTTTCTTTCTTAAACATAGTTTTTTTTTACATTTTCCCCAATTTAACAGAGAATAACAAACAGAACTAGTGAACTGATATTTCTGCTGAGCCACCACCGTCATTAAGATGCAGAGTGAACACACAGGAAGTGACACGGTTAGGAAACAAAGCTCCTCTCACTCTCTGTCGATGACGAGACATTCCACCCCGTTCTCTTCTGCCACGATATTCGCTGACCTGACGTCGTCACTGAAAAAACACGTGCACAAAAATAAACACATTTCCGACCCCTCGACTGTTTTGATAAAGGTTTGAGGATTAGTTTCTTTCAAAACGCACGTGAGTGAAATTAACGTAACGTGCAATAGCTGTTAAAACATTTCTCTCCCGGCTCGCGATCTGTTATTTTACCTGATGAGTGCTTTCTCTCCGAAGTAATCCCCCTTCTGCAGCGTGTTGATGATCTGCGGCACCTTGTGGGCCTCGGTGGTCTGGGTCACCTTCACCTGCACAACGGCACGCTTCCTTTACACTCTGCTAGTTTCACAGTTCACAGCCGGAGCTTTCACAGGTGCTCTCAATTTTCTCCACGTATATTTTCACAGTGCATCGAAAAAGAAAATGAAAGGATTCTAAAAACAATCGACACGTTCAATTATAGTAAGTGGAACACGATGGGTTCTGATCAAGTGGCATCTCAAACGCGGGTTTTCAACACAAACACTGCAGCGACCTTGATGTTGTGAAACCCGTCTGTAATTTGCGAGGCTTTAAAAACCAGTGGTTTCACCCCAGCCGAGGTCAGACCGGCGTGGCGTCCTCCTGCCGAGGGAAGGCCTCAATGACATCATAGCCGCGGTGGTGTGTTTTAACTAAGTGTCACATTTGACCTCGGTGACCTTCACTTCCCTTGTTTTTTCTGGTGGCAGGCGCTCTCAGAGTTTATTCCCTCTCCGGTCAGGAGGTACAAGAGGGGGGGGGGGCGTAGCGGAGCCATTTCCTGTATTAGCCCCCTTCCTCCCAAACAACATGTGTCTCTCTCTGGTGCGGTTGGCTCGGCGCTGAGGAGCCGCTGTCTCACATTGGCTCGTAATGGCATTTTGAAAGTCCCCGGTGGACGGCTCTGGCCCCTCTCCATCGCCCTCAGCGCCGCGGTGTCAGGTTGCTGACTCATCGGGCCGACGGGTCCCACACCTCACACGCTCACACGGAGTTTGACCCAACATTCTGTTTAAACCTCTTTATGTACAGTCTATGGTTTAAACCTTGTTACTGAAGGAAAGTGAAATGAGCGTCGGACTCAGTTAATTCACCTCCATCACGCGGCACATTTACTTCCTCTGCAGCCGTTCAACGCTCGCGCTGACTGACGGGGAAATCCTTTAGACTGAAGCTGCTTCCACTTCAGTGCGTTAAAGACATTTTGCAGTTTTGTCTGAACTGAGGAACTGAACTGAGGTCAGTGCTGTTGAAACGTCTGCAGACGGGACGGATGACGAAATATCAGAACTTACGTTTCCTGCAGCTGCTTCTATTCAATATTCATTTTCCTCTTCCACAGTCAGCGAATGCTTCTAATAAACAGATGAAGGTCACATCATCGAGGTTTCGGAGAGGACTTTGTGGTGCTTGTGTTTTTTTTTTCACATTACCTTTCCCTGGGCGATGATGTAGAAGGTGCTGCCCTCCTCGCCCTCCCGGATGACATACTCCCCCTTGTCATAGTACTCCTAATGTGCAGAGGGAGAGAGGGAGAGAGGGGGGGGGGTGGGGGGGGAGAGATGGCGGTCAGAACTGAAGCGTCACATTGATTTAACCATCGAGCGGCTCGGGTTGATTCCTGGTAGCCGGCCCCCTGCGGGATCAGAGCTGCGGTTCAGCCGTCGATGATGTTCGTCACTCAGAGTGTCTCAGTCTGGTCGGACGAGGACTTTGGGGCTCGTGGGGTTAACGACACACTTTAATTATACTTATGATCATCGGCTGAATTTGATGTCGGTCAATCTTGTGTTTGACACCGGTCGAGGTTAATATTGAATGTTTATGTAAAACGGACTGTACGTGCAGCAGCATCCTGTTTCATATAATAACAATTAACTTTTACTTTAATTCACTTTAAACGCTCCACAGACAAATACCGATCCTGAGCAACTGGCAGGCCAACCTTTCCCAGGATTCATCGCACACCGGTGACGAAGCTAACAAGCTAGCTACGCAGGTGCTGCAGTAAGTGCAGCTGCTGTAAGAAGCTAACGATGTAAGAGCGGCACAAGCTGGTAGGAAATCCTATGTAGTCTAGACGTCTCACTCGGTCCACGGAGGCGACACCTTCGTAGACTGGTGCCTCCGAGGGATTCGGTCCCTGAAATGGGACTTTGCTTCAGTTTTACCTGGAAGAATAAGTTACACAGCCCGAGGCGTCGCTATAACTGCAGGAGAAATATACAGCGCCTTCTACCCTGATTTAGGACGGATCGTGAATCAGAAATAATCGGTTCCTCTGGTATAAACCGACGCTGTAGTCTCAGACGTGTGAAGGCCGAGTCGCTCTCTGTCCAGCTGCTGCAGGAGTAAGATCTCGCTCCGCTGAGAGAGATCGTTTCAGTGTTTAGCTCAAGTTTTACGAGCTTCATAAAACTGAGCGACACTTTGAAATATTCCTGAATTAAACACAGAGGAACAGTTTGTTCCCTCCGTCTGTTCGCAGCTCTCATTCAAAGACACGACCCTGCAACTCGGTCCATTTACCAAACCCGACACACCGTCCCCGCCGCAGCGCCGCCGCCAGACTGCTGAGTCAGCGAGCCGAGCTAAAGCGTTCAGGGGAAGAAGTGCAGAGAGTGAAGGTGACCGGGACGAGGCATTCCCTGGAACGGGGTTTCCCGCAGCTGAGACAACCGCTCACGGCTGTAATCCGTTGGACTGCAGAGGACTGTGGTGGAAGACAAAGAAATCAGAGCAACCACGCGTAAACATTCCCCGGTGTTTACTGTCCAAACTCTTGACACAAGTGGCATTTTCCTCGAGCGCCCGAGCTTGTTTACGTCCCGTTTACGCTTCAGGAGAGGCCGGTTTAACACCCGTCCATGACAGCGGAGACAACACGCCACAGTTTTGTTTATAAAGACTGTCTGGGTGACACAGAGGCTGTGCAGGGGAGCGACAGCGTTTGAATTGTGTCTCGGGTTTGTTGAAGCCGAGCTGCCGAGCTGCAGATCCGGAACTGGGGTCAGACATTTATCTTTTCAGGGAAGACAGAGGAGGCTTTGGCTAAAAAGCCTGAGATCCCCTTCTCCTTATCTTTGACATCGATCTGCTCTAAATGGGTTTGCCTGTGTGTGTGTGTGTGTGTGTGTGTGTGTGTGTTGGCTTTAGCAGCAATCGTTCCTATCTGCAGCGACAGTCGATCGACCAGTCACAGATCCAAACAGCACGTGTCTCTCTCTCTGTCGGCTTCATTAAATCAAGACGAAGGACCGGACCTGTTTTTTAAGACCGACACAGTCTTCTGCAGCTCCTTGAAAGCACCGTGCTGCATTCAAGGAGCTGTTGAGAAATCACTTCTGACATGAGTGATTTTTAAAAAGGTGTCAAATGCATAAGTAACACAGACATTCCAATACATTTGCATTTTTTTATGTATGAAAAACGTACATAGTCCGTGTAACAGGATGTCAGACATTGTGTTTGTTTCTATATGAGTACGTTCTGTAAGTTTTTACACTTTTTAAAGGATACGATATGTAATATTTGCCCCCAAATCAAAGTTCGATCCGCAATCATCAACCGCTATAAGAGAACGACTGAAAAACGAGAGGTTCACCGACACGTCGCCTCCTCCAACGAGGATTCTAGCACGATCAATATCTAGATAATTCGATGCCAATCGGAGCGCAGGACACGGCGTGGTATTAAGTTTGGACACCAGAGATACTAGTCGTCTTCTAACAATGTTAATCTTTCCCAACTTAAACTCAAACCAGGTCCTTTGAGTCTTAAACAAAGTGGTGACACGTTGAAAACACTTGGATCTTAACGGTGCAAACTGACGAAGGATCTTCTTCGTGTCAGTGTCTCATTTAATCGTCTCGTGTGAGTTTGCGGTTTGTTTCTTCAGCAGAGTGTCAGGTGCCCTCAGGTTCACTGCTCATTCAGAGATCTCCTCTCTAATGTGCCTCCAGTGTTAGTTTAACATCACATCCACAGTCGTCTGTATAAAAATACATTCCAACGTTAATCTGAGGTTCATGCGAGGCTTCGGCAGTCGAGCTGCAGCGGGCACCTTCTAACAATGACAACCTTTTAGAATGAAACTCATCTTTGTGTCGATGTCCCGTCACGATGGCTCGGCACAGAAACTCTGTCCTGACAACAACCAAACAGACTCCGGAGGCTGCCTCTTTGATTTGATTCGCTCGGACTCGTCGGATGAAGTTCGCTGGATATTTTTTGCTTGGAACGAGGATTGTGGATTTTTTTCTCTCCCAACTCTTCCGTGTGGAAGCACATTTGGAAAAGACGTTGCCGGACAGACTTGAAGAAGAGAGGACGACTGCTTGTGAACATTTGGATTCTTAAATTAAACGACTCTTCGCCGTCAGAGAACAAACACAAACCATTTTATCTATTCTAAGAATCAACCTGCTCTGTTTTGCTTCAAGGGACGATTATGGTACATGATTAACATCAAGCGGTCGCACAACACAAACCAATCGTTGTCTGAAAAGTCAGTGTCACATCCTGCTCTCACAACCTGTGTGTGTCTGTTCTATTGTGCAGCATCTAATACTCACAACAAATCCAAATACTGACAACCACAAACTCACAACACACCCAAATACCCTGAACACGTCCAAATACTTACAACGAAACCAAAAACGCACATTAAACCCAAATAACCTGAACACATCTGAATATTCAGAACACAAGCAGATACTCTCGAAACATCCAAATACTCACAATACAATCAGATACTCGGAATATATCCAAATACTCTGCATGCTTCCAGATTCTCAAAACACAACCTACAACTAACAACTCAATCAAATACTCACAACACAACCTAATACTGGCAACACTTTGTGAGTGTTCCCTTCTGTTGTGTTGTAAGTATTTCAGTGTGTTGTGAGTATTTCAGTGTGTTGTGAGTATTTCAGTGAGTTGTCAGACTGGTGTTTAGTTGTGTGTATTAAGTGGCGGTGTATTTCCCCTCAGGGCCACCGAACATCTCTAATGTCAGAGACTTGTGCACTTGCAGCAGAGCGCCACATTCTGCTCGTCTGACGGAGGCTGAGTGTATCTACGTGTTTCTTTTTCTCGGGGATAACACAAAGAAAATATCATTAACTTTGAGTCGCTCTCCCTCGGCCGCTCCTCAGGCTCCACGTTACTCGACGCTTCGTTGCAGGATCCCGAGTGAATGAAAAGATTAGGAGTTATTTTTATCTTTGGTTTTTTTTTTTTTTTTTCGTGTTTCTACTTTCGACAGAGTTCGTTGTTTTTGGCTATTGAATCTTTCCAGTTCGAATTCCAATCTGCAGATTCGACCTGACAGAGAAGGTGCACCCCCCCCCCACCCCCCCAACACTCTCACACACACACACACACACACACACAGATGCAAACACACACATTCCATTCCCCCACTGTTTGACAAGAAGCTTCAATATTATCTGGCGAGTTCTCAACGAACATCTGCACCACTATTAGGTTACAGCCCCCCCCACATCCCCCCCACACCCCACACCCAGCTCCATTGGAAATGACTGAATAAGGAAATTCTCCACTAGAGGAGGAAATGAGCAGGACGAGCAGCGATCGCAGGGAACGACCTTGAAGTTTTCATTGTGAGAAGACGCTGAGAAAAGCTGTTTTTTTTTGTTTTTTTTTGACTCTGCTCAGTTTTCCCTCTCGCTGTTGAAATGCAACGCTCACGCAGGAGAAATGAAGCGAGCCCTTCTCCTGCACGTTTCAACACATGCACTTGTGCACACATTCCCCCTCACACACTTGTGTGTTCTCACACCAAAAGCCTGTCACTCGCACATCTTTTAGAAATCACCCCCCCCCCTCCATTTGAATAAACACTTTCTGGGGCCTTGGTCAAATAATTATGGTAACAATATACAGCGCCCGGCGATGACAGGAATAACACCGGCTCTGTTCATCAACAAGGTAATTTGTGAGGTCTTGCCGACTGGAGGTGGACAGAATATGCTGACATGCAGTAATGGTATATGGCCAAATGGTAATGATATTTTGACAGCAGCTATCTGCAGTGCCGGGGCTCGCGGGAGCTGCCAGAGAGTTGCGCAATACAATGAAAAGTCAAATTGTCCCTCCAGTAGAATCATAAGACAAGTCTGACAGAATAACTTACCACCTCCAGGCAGTCCACGATTTTGCTGAGCTTGTCCTCCGGTAGATTGGCCAAGAGTGAAACACTGACGGAAAAAACACAGATGATGAACGTTCATTTTCAATTCGGTTCAAATGAGCACAAACATGATGGCAGGGACGTTTTTAACGTCAGTTATTCCCAAGATGTTAAATTTAAAACCATAAACTTTATTATAAATACAAAACGTCTGCTCTGATTGGCCAGCTGAGCCACTCCGTTGTGATTGGTCGGCATCTGCTCTCGCTCTTTACGCTGCTTTACGACTTCCTGCTAGATGAACTGATCCTAATTCTATTTGGACATTAGCTTGTTTTATCCGGACTAAGTGTTTATGAACCATATTTACTTCCTCTAAAAGATATTTGTTCCTAATTGGCTGTCGAGAACATCAGGCAGCAGAAGTGTACGTGTCATTCTCAAAGTTGTCGCACGTCATCAATCAACGAGAATCATATCAGTAAGCTGATGCTTTGACAACTTGGGTTCTGACCTTCGGAGGAAGTTGCGGTGCTGCTCTTGTCGCGTCTCCGCCGTCCTCCTCATGATGTTCTGGAACACCTCCCGATCCAAAGCCCACGTCCGCACTTTGTTCACGGCTGTAAAATAAACGTCACATTACCGGAGACGTGGTCCAGATTCTGACCTTTCATGCCCCGCCCCCCTGATTAGAGGACACTCAACATTAACTGACGACCGTGAAGGGATGAGTCACAGTCTCTTTTCTCCGTCCTCATCTGTCTTCACACGTTCTCGTTTCATTAAATCTCTCCATCAGAGGAATGTGTTGTTTTAACGAACGGACGAAATAGGTGAGAAAAGCAACACAGTGATCTTTTCCTGCGTCCTGATGACTCAGATCTACAGAAGCTCGGAGACGGGCCTCTGTCGGCACCAGGAGGAAGTGTCTGTGAGGGCCTGACACAAACCGGTAGCAAAGACAGAGCTGGCCCTGTATCCACTTCATCTGTTATCGTGTAAAACTCTCAGAGAGACTTGTCAAACTGTCACCGTGTTTCCAGTTCACCCTTAATATTGAGGTCAAGCACACGGTGACCCTCCCCCGAGGACCACCAGTCAGTAACTTGGTTAAATATACAAACCGGGACAAAGAGCGCTCACAGAGCGTTCGCTGTGCGCGCTCTAAATGCCAAGGAGGTGAGCACCAATCAGAACGCAGAGCTGTGGATGTCACGTAAAGCCTTTGTAAACACACCACATGCAAATGCTTGTTTACTTGTGATTTATCTGACTCCCCCGCTGCCACAGTCGGGTGAATCCTCGAGGAGTCGCTCCAACTCCGACGAAGGTCAGAGAACTTTCAGATTAGAGTCAAGAGACATTGAAGGTTGAGAGGAAAATACCACTTCAGTATCTTTTACCATCATCTTTTCCCACCAGCAGAACGAAGAATAGTTCACTGAATTCCCACAATTCCACCTGTTTCATATCTAATTGTTGCTTCTGTCTCACTCGATGTCTGGTTCATCTGATTTGGACATTTGCATTCACACACACACACACAGTTGTAATGTCCCTGCGTCAGGTCTGAACGTGTGAAAAAGGCTCAAGAGAACTTGAGTTTACGTCTTCACAGCGTAAACGTCGTTACCTCGCACCGATGCCGTCCGTGTGCAGTTGTACAGGATGGCTAATTCCCCGAAAGTGGTCCACACCGTTATCGATGTGAGCAGCTTGTTGTGCTGAAACACGTCCAGCTTCCCGTCTGTAAATATAAAACGAGGACAATCAATAGTTGTTGTTTTTTAACCTACATTTAGGACAGAGACAAAAACACACAAGAGACAAACAGACGCGTGTCACAGACGGAATCCAATGACGTTTAAATAACACTCAGTTCATTCAAGACCGGACGAGTCCCTGGTTATTCATACAATATACGTGGTGACTTTAAAAAACTCAAATCTTTTATATAAGACAACAGAATGAATCCAGTCTCGTCCGCCTCCGTCCTTCCATCTGTATCCTCCTACAACTTGAACACAACATGTATTTTTAGGGAAATAAAACAAGTTAACAAGAAATAAAAGAACTTGATTAAACGAGCCCACGATCACCAACGTCGGCATCATTATCTCACATGTGAATGATCCTCGGAGGTCAAACGTTTGTTTGAGCTTCAGCTGGAGTTAGGACATCGTTTTTCGCAGTTCAAGAAAATGTGACCATATAACTCAAATTCTGACTTTACCTCTATTTGTACTGATTTTACATTTTGACTTTAAATTGTATTGACTTTGCGGACTGAGGGATGAAGCTGCAAAAAAACTCAACGCAAAGAGACGACTACTGAGCAGGGATTCGAACCAAGAACCTTGTTGTTGTGAGGCGACGGTACTAACCTCATATCTTTACATATTATTATTATGATACTACATCACTCATTCTATCAACCTGACGTGTTTTCTTGTCCAGGATGAGAAATTATTTCACAGTAAACAGCAAAACGAATTTCAGAAACTTTCAATTACTCCCTGAATATAAAAGCAATTAATAAAATTAGAAGTGAAGGGAAAAACAGTAAAGAATGAAATAAGAGGGGTATTGTTTCTTCAGTTCCATTTACTTCACAACACTGTGTCTGGATGTATAATCACATCAGCGTCCAAAATTAACTTCACTCTCCGACCACGTCCGTCCTGGTGAACCAGAGGAATTCACACTGCTTTGCCAACAAGACGCTCAACAGGCCAACATCCTTCAAATCTACATTTTACAAAGAATAACATGAAGCTAGTTAACCTTTCAAAGGTTTAGATCCAATAATCTGTGTGGAGAAGTATGACCAATCAAACGCTGGTTCACTCTGATTTGATTGGCTCGTGGTCAGACAGGCTGCACAATAGGGCAAAGACTGAGAATCCAGAAATAGTCAGTTTGAAACACCGCAGGCCGATGTGGCAAGTTCCGATGAGTTTTCTGCCAGTTTCCGATTTTTAACTCTCTACCCTCGCAGTCAGCAAACACTGGTCACTCACAGTGGAGCCACACGAACGCTGCACAGTTTGGAAAGAACGCGCACTTTATGCTAAGAACACAGTCGTCAGGTTCATCAGTGGTTTTTGCCGATATCAGCCAAAGGCCTGGTTTCTGAGAGTCCACTCAAAATCATAAACACTCAGTGGACTCTCTGAAGATCTTTAAAAACCAGGACCCAGACAAGATGTTTCTCTGTGAGTCAAAGTCTTGATTTAATGTAAAACTGTGTGAAGCTGGAATAACTCAAACTTTTAATAAACACGGGCCAGGTTCAGAAAATGAAGCCAATGCAGAAGTGCCTGAAACAACCTGCAGAGGGCGACTCCACTGTTTTTTTAAAGAAGTCTGTGAGAAAATGATTCCACTTTATAACGTCAGTAAACGAGGAGGTTATGTCTCGATCTCTAGTTCTTCAAAAAACCTGATGTTTATTTTTACATCATGATCCATTTAGAGTCAAATAGACCATAATGCACTGCTTCATTGGCGGCGTGGATATTGTGTGATTGACATCTAGTACCGCACAATGGCCGCCGGTGGGCGTGCTGTGTCTTTGAGACAGTCAGGCTCCACCCACCACTCTTACAAATATGAATACCACACAAGACTCCGCCCACTGATTCATCCAGGTGGATGTCATCACCTGCTCCGGCCCGTTGGCTTCTTCACGTTTGCTTCTCATTGGACACAAGCTGTCATGTGATGTGTGACCACTACCTGGTGGATCTGACGGGTCGTCATCAGCGGCTGTGGAGAAACAGTCGGATCTCGTGGAAATTGAATTGAAACGGGAGTGAACCAACCTGCCAGGACGAACAGATGGTTCCCGTGTTCTCCCTGCGTGATGACGTACTCCCCCTGCTGGTAGGTGCGCTCATACATACACTCCACCATGTCTTTGACCTGCTGCAGCTCCAGCCTCTTCAGGTACTGGTTCTTGTTCAGGGCGTCCGTCAGCAGCTTCTTCACACTGTCAACACAGATGAGAAAGACTTTCACTGTGGGGACATTTTCACCCAGAGGACCGTTGAGCGAGATTCCTCCGCCAAGGTCCAGCGGTCTCCTGAAAACCAAGCAAGCCGCACAAACGTTCACACTCTCGTAGATTTATTTATCTGACAGCTGTAGGTTCTTGTCATTTTTTGCGGGAAGGAATGAAGTTTTTCTGGAGACGGACGACGTGTTGTATATTTGTTGTCTTTACCTGAAGCATCGTGGCAGATGAGCCGTACAGACTTTAACAAGTATATCAGTCTGCAAAGACAAAATGGCTGCAAACCATTAGATGTTATGGGGACAAATTTATTAAACCTTGTCTCGTCTCACTTAACCATCGACGTGTCCTCTCACCAGAGTGAAATCACAGAGATGTTTGTAACTTTCTCCAAATGATGTTTACTTGGCTCCATGACTCAACCTTGGTCGTAATTCAACAGCAACAGAGAAATGATTTGAATAATAAAACGAGTACGTGTTGGATGTGAATTGACATTAATCCAATGAATTTTGGTTCAGATCAAGGTTTTTACTTCTATTGTGAAATTGTTATTTTGACATTTTCTGTGATTTCTCAGGGAATAATTAACGGATATTGATTCAAAAACTCAGGCACATTTATCGACGTGAGTGTGATTTAGAGCAGTTTGATTAGATTTAAGGAGACAGTAATAATTGATAGATTTCCTCGAGCGTTCCTGAGGACACCCACGTCCACGCTGCTCACCAGCTTTTCACCCCGGGTTAAATATTTGCTCTCCCATGTGAAACCATTGCACCCTCTGGTCTCCTTCCAACAATGAATCATCCAAAACAGCTCAGACATAAAATCATCAGGAGCTGTCAGAGTTCACCGTTGTGCATTTTAACAGCTGCAGCGAGGGGCCGTACGAAGAAGACATCACTTTCTTCGGGGAGCAGTAAAACAGAAAAGGTTGAGGGCCCCGGTTGAATGCTAACTATAGATCATGAGACGCGGTGGTGGCTGCAGGGAGAGGTGAGCGGTGCGGACGGTGGGCGTTCTGTTTATCCACTGTATCGTGTGTGATAAACTGTCACACTGGGCTTCGTAAAAACCAGAGCAGATGACGTTCAGTTCTTTATTATTCCTCTCTCTCCTCCCAGCTCGCCGTGTCATTAACTCCGCCGGCGTCTGCAACGTGTTGCACCACAGATGTTCAAAGGGCCGGTCGGCATGAGAGCCTCATCTACATTCATTCTGGTTTTGTCATTCGTTCTGGGCTTATTAGCGACATATGTTTAAAACATGAGGATTAGATTGGGGGGGGGGGGGGGGGGGATTTATTCACAGCAGATTGTCTTGTTCATGTCGTGAAGAACAATCACCAAGACAAAAGTTTGGCTGTCATGTAGGAATATATAATGTCATTAAATAACCCTCTGTCTGTCTGAGCCAGCTCGTCGTGTGCACAGTAAATTATGTCACATGACGGGGGGGGGGGGATCTATACTCTCAGATCAGCAGGACAAATGTAAAACATGAGTCTTTCTCGTGGAACGATGATAAATCGGCTCAGTGCTTATTGTGTTTGTTCATTTAAGAACAAATATGACGAATGTAGAACAGATAAAGACAAATCAGACGAGGAGGCGACGAGGACACGTGGGCAGAGTGTTAAAGAAGCAATGTTGTGTCTCTGTGTTCATTTATCTCCTATTATTCTATATATATATATATTATTGTCTGTCCTGACCTTGTGAACACGATATCTCAAGAACACATTCAGGGAATTTCTTCTAATTTAGTAAAGACGTTTCAGGTGAACTCACAGATTAACTCAACAACACAAAACAAAGCCCCAGTGCTCTAATAGAAAGGCACCAGCCTCCTGATCAGCAGATAAAAACTGTAAAATGTGCTTCGGGCCTGAAGGAAATCCCTCTGTGCTTCATTTGGCTGTTTAGAGCAGAGCTGGTCTGTGGCTGTGCAGACTCACAAACATTCATTGATACGTTTTCAGTGGTGGAAGTTGAAATGTCAGAACGACCTCAAATGAGACTGAATTACAGAAATACATAAACTGAAACTGTCCCGGTTGGCGGAGGCATACAACCAGGGGCCGGTACTTCTAGCTACATCTAAATCTTTGACTTTCCTCAAATTAAAAAATGATTTCAGCTGTTTGAAGTCTCATCCTGCGTTCATGGGCTTTTACTAACTCTGCATACAATGCTAATGCTAACTCCCTGCCTGACTATAAATTCTGCAAGTTAGCTACCGGCACACGGAGCAGGTTGTCATCATATCGTTCCATTTTTGATGATAGTTACCATCAATTTTGCCACCGGGGCAAGACTATAAACTGAATATAAAGATGGACGATATGACGGCTTCGTGTGATGAACCCAAAGCATCTCGATCGCCCCCTAGTGGATTGGAAAGTCATCTACATTTATAGATTTGAAGTTCAGTCAGTCAACGTTTAGAGAATCCAAACAGCTCTTATCGTGGCTGCTACTTAGATGCTTCAGGGTCATTTCACTCACTTACGAACCTTCCACCGCAGCCATGGTTTAATGAACTATTTGCTTCTCCAGTTTATTCCAACACATTTTGCTTCAGTCCCTCCAATCATGAACCTTTACCATGCTCCCGTCTGGCCTCCTTTTTCCCTCTGCTTATCTTTCGAACTTTCCTAAAAGAGAGAGAGAAAACTCTCACCTTGCATCCTTGGGTACCCGGGCGTTCTCGAGGGAGAACTTGGGCAGGCTGCTGGAGTCGTACGTCCTGGACGTGGGTTCGGCTGACACCCCGGCTTTGGCCCCTTTCCTCCTGTTGAGGGTTTCCTTGATGCGGACGCTGAGGTTAGGGCTGTTCTTTCCGCGCGTTTTGATGGAGGGAGCCCGTGACGCCGGGATTCCAGTGGGTCCACTCGGACCCTTCATGACGTCCTGGAGCTTGCTGAGCTGGATGCACTTGTTCTGCAGCTCCTCGCTCAGCTCGGCCAGAGCTCGCGTCTGCTTGACGAGCTGCTCCTGAAGACCTCTGATCTGCTGCTCTCTGGCACAAAGCTCCTCGTCCTTCCTCTTGCCTTCTCGCTCCAGCTCCTCCACCAGGACCCTCAGGGAATCCAGGGACGAGATCTTGTACCCGCAGCAGTGATCCTTGTGGGCTCGTCCGTTGGAGGCGCCCGTGTGTTTGTAACGCTTTGATTTCATCGAGCCGTTCCCCATGGTACCACCTGAGGAGACGAGAGGTCTGAATGTCAGTGTTTGCTGAGATGATGGAGCTATCAGCGGGGGAGAGAGGTTTTGTTTGAGGAAGCCGGGGGTGATGTTTCACACAAAAGAGCTGACGCTGGGAGGAGAGAGAGCCGGAGACAGAAAGAGAGAGCAGATCAGTATATAATGGTCAGAGAGTGTGTGTCCTCCATTTATTATTCAGGAGGCAGGAAGTATTACGTTACAGCAACAGTCACTCCCTGTCTGCTCGGACGATAGCCGAGGAAATGCTGCACGGGAAACAACAATAATTACAGTTGATCGGAATAAGAAGATGACGGAAACTTCTTGGTTCTGATGGATGTTCCAGAGCTCGACTCTCTGGTAGTCAGAGTGTGTAAGTGGGGAAAAAATGTCCGAGAACAATCCAGTGTTTGTTGTGTGGGACTGTCGCCCCCTCACAAACACACACAGTCCACTTCATCCGTCACATTCCTGCTGGGACACAGTCAGAGGATGTCAGGTCACTGCTGCAGCACTTTATTCTGAAAACCCAAACTACCGCCATCAAACATCAAACATCTCAGAGCTGCTTTTATCTTAACTCTTAAAAAATAAAAGCTCGTATTTCTGATCCCAGGTGTCTTCAACAACATCATCACATGACAACAACATGACTGACACGTATGTTCCTACGTTTAAAAAGTCTAGAGACAGAACAGGAGACCGGACCGGATGATGTCGCACCTGCTTCGTGTTCCCGGTGAAATGAATCCAGTTTATTTCTCGGAGCTTCTTACCGGATGTCGCAGTTTTCACCGGAGCTTTAAAAACGACGAAGAGGCAGAAAGACTCAGAGCATCAGCGGAGAGACGCTCCTTCCTCCTCCTCCTTCCTTACTCCTCCTCATCCTCTCCTCCTCTGCCTCCGCCAAGCTCGCGCTGCCTCTCCTCCTCGCGCGCTCTCTCGCGGCGGCGACCCGGGTATGATTGACAGGTCAGGTCTACGACGCGTGCGTGTGTGTGTTGTGTGTGTGTGTGTGTGTGTGTGTGTGCGTGTGTGTTGTGTGTGTGTGTGTGTGTGTGTGTGTGTGTGTGTGTTTGTTTAAAGGTGATGTCAACTCAAAAGTGTTTTTAAAGCGACAGTTCACCCAAAAATGAAATTCACTCATTGTCTACTCACCACTAAACTCATCAATACATAATTGAAGGAAGTGATCGATTCTTCAAACGTTTAAAAACAACAGTTAGGAAGATAAAATGTCTCCATGCTGCTCCGGTGGACTCGTCCAAGTGTCCAGTGGCACCGACGCTCACATTGGACTGGAGGCAGCGTCCTCGCAGCTGGAAGAATGATGGAAGAAGGTTTCACATCACACACACATGTGTTGCCCTCACTTTCCCAAAGTTCAGATGTGGATCGGACGCGTCGTCGGTCCTCCACATCCATAAATGATTAATTGGTTTTCCCAGCGTGTGTCTGAGGCCTGCAGCAGATTCCATCCACACAGAGCAGAGATGGCAGGTGTCCAGAGCTGGTTCAGCTGCAGCACAAAACCACAACCAGCTCACTGGTCCTCAACCCGCAATCTGAGGCGCTGGCACCTGATCTGAGGACACCTTTCCATACCTTCACCCGGGGGCGGAGCTACAGCCGCAGTCACTTGCTCGAGGGAACTGTGGCAGGAAACGAGTTCGGATGGGAAGAATTGAATGTTTCGGTTGAACAGCGTCGCCTCACGTGGGTTTAAACTATAGACCGTGAACAAAGATGGACAACATGACAGCTCTCCAGAAGTGAAGCCAAATCATCTTGATCGCCCCCTGGTGGCTGGCAGGAGTGTAGTTCATGGGACATGGAGCAAAGTAAAAAGTTTCTTAGAGTTCAGTAAATAAATTAAAAATATATAAATGAATAGTTTTACGAAATTAATTTAGGAATGAATAAAAAAACTAATGTAGAAATAAAGAACTAGAAAAATAAACACATGTAGAAATACATAAATATATATAATAAATATGTAGAATTGAAAGAAAAAATAAATACAGAAAAGGCATTTTTATAAAAACAAACTGTAAAAAAATTATATATTTATTTATGATTTTTTTATATTTGTGCCATAGCTAACCCTTCGTAGTTTATAGGTTTACATTTATGTGTGTACATTTATTCATCTATTCTTAACCCACAGTATTTATTAATGCCTCCGTCAGTTGTTTTAACTCCCTTTGGCCAGTAGGTAGAGCCACATATGTATTTTTATTGCGTTTGTCCAGAGGACCTCTGTCTGTTCACTGCTTCAAATATAAAGTTTTTGTTTTGTCAACTTTATACAAAACTTCATAACCACAAAGTGTTTAAGAGAAACTTAATATATATTATTCAGATTATAATGAAGCTTATTTTCATTTAGTTCTTCTGGTTCATCTGTGTCATTGTTCCTCATCAGATCCAGAGTTTTAATCTACGTTTGTATTGTTTTTGTGCAGAAAGTTCCTGGAACTGTTAATTGATGATCTGTGATGCTTCATCTTTTCAAACAAACCACAAACTGGTGAGTCCACAAGTTCATGACTTCACAGCTCAATTAATTTGACCTGGACAGTTTGTAAGAATTCATAACTTTAGATCGTCTGACGTTAAGTAAACTCTTTGGCCAGTTACCTGAAGATTTCAATATATTTTACAAACATTTGTCATAAAACAAACAAAATTTGCATTAATTTGGTTAAAACATTTTAATAAATCATATAGATTCATATTGTGATTTTTTTTTTTTACAATGTATTAACTATGAACTGTTTTGTTATAAAAAAAATTATCTTTAAAGCTTAAATTTGAGATTTTTGGAATAAAAAAAAGCTCTTTAGTTTTGCAAAATTTCCCTTTATTTTTTTTGTACTTTGCTGAAAATGATCATCATAGTTGTGGTGCAATGTGTTGTTTTTTTAATAACAAACAGAAAAACAATAATGGTTCTATAATTGACCCTTGGTGAACTCCACATGTGGTCAAAAGTTTTTTACACTAAAATCACGTCCTTCAAGATGAAAAAACAAGAAGAGCCACCTCTGGCTAAAATGCCAGTTTCCTCCAATAATACTAAAATGGAAAGTGCCATTGGTCCAGTTTCTGTTCTGTGGTTAGTCGAAAGCCGGGTTGTTAAAGGTCAATAACATTTTGTTCTGGTAACTGAATATAAACACACAGAGAATAAAAAATTAATTCTCTGAATTATAATTACAATCATTGTTTTTATTTTAAAAGCTTTTTACTTCTATGATTTTCAGCCTCTTGTTTTATCGTCTCCACTCGACTTTAGGTCATGTGATGAAATCTAAAGCTTCAAAAATCCAGTAAGTGATCCTCTGATCTTCATTTCACAGAGTAACTTTAAAAGCAGAGAAAAAAACACAAACGCAGTCACTTTGTAATTTTGAACATTATTTTATTAACTTTCTCTTTTAAACACAACTAATTCATTTATAAATTGTTCCTCTATTCAATTCAAACAGTCCAAATACAAACGGATGAACACGCTGCGGGGAAAAGAAAAACATTATGTACACAAACACAACAGCACTCTGCGGTGAGGGAGGAGCCGTCCAGGCAACGCACACGTCAGTCAAATACTTTCAACTTCATACTCTGAGCTGCTGCCTCGAAAAATAAATCTCATACGAACGTGTAAAAAATAAACATAATAATATTTAAGCCAATATCTGAAGACTACTTCAGAATGTTATGTACCTAGTACAAAATTAAATAAAACAATAGTAAATATTGGCATGAGGACATAATGTGACTACACAGTTATAAATAAAACAAACAGGGAGGAAACTAGACTCTGATAACATGGAGAATAAAAAACAAAGAAATCCTCAGTTCACATTATTCAACCACACAAATCCATTCACTTTTCTGACTGAACCACCAGGGGGCAGCACAACCACACTCGTTGACTACGGCAGGCAGGTGGAGCAGGAACACGGGGCCCTTGACTCCTGTCCTCAACAGCTGAGGGACATTTAACACCCATTTGATCAGGATCAGCAGGAAAACGCACGAGACCACGTTTCATTTACGTTCACTGACGAAGACGTCGGTACGTCTCAAACAAAGGTTTCAATCAACACACGAAACGAGAAGCTGTTTTCTTGAAACTTGGTGGAAGGGTCGGTTTTGGGCAAAAGAAGAATCCGAGAACTTTTGGCACAGAAGGGCGGATCCAGGACATTTCAGAAAACTGATGATGCAGAAATCGTGATGGAAACTGTCGGACATGTAGAGCGTTAACATCACAGGAGGATCAGATCAAAGTAATGATCTGGGTTTTGTGAATCAAAAGTTTTAGGAAGTAAACTTTATTCGGTCACAACTGTCTCAGCGAGATGTTTCATACGAGCAGTTTGCAGAAGATGTCTGTGTACAAATGCATCTAATTTAGATACGTAGACCTGTATATACAAATACAGCGATGACGTTAACCGTCAGAGAAACTTTGTCTGAAGTGTACCGAGGCCTGAAGACGGTCAGAGACACAACAAGCGTTGCTTCCTGCTCAGGGATCACACAGTTTTATACAACACAAACAAAACAAGTCAGTTCTATGTTGAAAACGCAGCCGGTGCATTTTCTCTTACAACGTCACATTTAACGAAACCTTCAAGAACATGAAGCGGAAGATGCTCGGGCGTCGTACAAAAGGAGAGAGACAGAACGAGAGATCGTGGCTAGCTTCATGATGAACTCGTGTGTTCGGGTTCGATCTCCGTTCAGAGTGCTGGCTTGTGGAACCAGAGAGCGTTAGCCAACCAGCAGCTAACGTTGTAGTTTCAGTGGGAAAAAAAAAGTGTGGCAGAGGAACGAGTCCGTTGACGCTCGCAGGAGGTTTGTCAGGGTCAAATGTTTCCGACAAGAAGAAGCACCTGCCCGTGCTTTTATTCTGACAGTTTGTGGTGTTTCTTGTTTTCTTAAAAAGACTCTACAAAGTCATACAAAGATGAAAAAAGAGCAGGAGGAGAAGGAAAAGCAGAGCTTGGTAGAAATCTGAAGCTGGAGGGACACAAAACGTCCTCGCCAGCCAAAGTAGAGATTGTCATTTCCCTTCCGATACGGGAATACTTGGTTTGGACAACAGCGGCGCTGAGCGAGCGCGGCTTCCTTGTCGGGGGTTTGTCCTCCATCTGGTTTCTTCAGTCTGGAGGTTTAGACTCTGCTCAGCAGAGTGGATCTGTGGAGAGAAGAAAGAAAACTGGAGTTAGAGCGATGAAAAACTGAATTCTCTCTGTTTTCTGCTCCAGAGAAGTTTTTAAGATTTGATCTTAAAAGTTTCTTTTAATGGCGTAACCGATCGTATCCGGCATATCTGATTTCAGTGAAATTAGTTTTCGACACTGATCCAACTTCACAAAGCGGAACGTGAGCTGCAGCTGCAGTTTGTCTTCAGAGGTGACGTGTGCAGAGCGACACTCGTCCCCTGAGGCAGCGTCGAAGCGTTCCTCAGCTCGTTCTGCTGACGCAGCTCGGCTGCAACAACGTGACAGATCGTGTCGCAGCACAGGCGAAGCTCGGGGGGGACGAAGAGCTGAGCTGGCAGCCGATCGGGAAACGTGACATCACGCACAGAGTTCTGATCGTGTGTCTCTTTTTGGCAGCGTTCAACATGTGATCATTGTCCACAGTCGAGTTTCACAGGTTTATTTCGTATCTTTCGTTATTTTGTCAAACGAGCAGAAATCATGTGCATTCGTTTATATATTTTTGGCCACTAGGGGAAGACTTCCACATCGAGCTCATGTAAATATGTTGTTATGATTTTTTTATCTATTAACAAACTGTTCGGTTTAAACAGAGCGTGATTTTCATCCTGTTTCTCATTCAGTGTCGGTCTCTACCAACTCCCCGAGGAAAAATATATCTATTTGGCTTTAGGAGTTTTTAAAATATCTTTAAATCGTACGTTATTTGCCAAACCCGAACTAAACGTTTTTTCTTTTACTCTTAAAAAAGAAGTAAAAATGTAAAATGCTCAGTGAATGTGTGCAGCACTTTATGTTTTAAAGGAGTCATGAGTGTGATTATTTTAAACTTTCATAAATTGGCTAAAGTAATATTGATTTAGCAAAAAGCAATTTATAAAAGAACATTAAACATTTGGTTTGTGAAAAAGTGAAATTATTACTGAGCTGAACCAGAGTCAGTGATCTGAACCAAAGTTAATCCAAACATGTCTCAGGAGAAACTGGACGTCCCTGATTCAGTTTGTGTTCATTTAACTTCAGAGTGTGAAGCTGCAGAGAGCAAATGTCCCTCTGTCAGCTCTCCTGGGCTTTGATCAGCCAGAGAGAGGAACACACACACACACACACTAACACACACAATGCACCACACCCTCATTACACAGCATTGTGTGTGTGTGTGTGTGTGTGTGTGTGTGTGTGTGTGTGTGTGTGTGTGTGTGTGTGTGTGTGTGTGTGTGTGTACACAGGATGTAATTGTGTGAAAATGACTGATGTCCTTTGCATTTGTCTACGCAAGCGATGGCAAAGCGGTGACAAAGAATAATGAATGTGTGTGAGAGAGTGTGTGTGTGTGTGAGAGAGTGTGTGTGTGTGTGTTTAATGCATTTATTGAATCGTGTGCAGGTCAGCCTCAGTGTGTGACCTACATCCCTCTGGGTGAGTCTGATCAGTGAGGAGGCAGGGGGTGATGTGGGCTGACAGTCGAGACTGAAAGAATCTAAAACTCCTGAGGGTGTGTGTGTGTGTGTGTGTGTGTGTGTGTGTGTGTCTGTTCATACACACCTCAGAGACTTCCATCTGTCCTTCTCCATGTTGTTCTCAGGACCTTCGCTGTCGTACGACGCCAGATACAAAGCTGCCATTAGAGGAAGAAAAAAATCAATAAGCATTAATGAAAAATGATTTTTGAAGACGTGTCGTCCACAAAGAAAAAAAACAGATTCCTGACATGAAATATCATGTGATTGTGATTTAGCACAAAGGTTCTACATCATTCATTCATTGTCCTCAACTGATGAGGTCATCACCTCTGCTGCGAAGGTTACGTTTTAATGGAAGAAGCTTTGAAATCCTGGAGCGGATCAAGAAAAACAGGAACCTCTTTCACTTTCCGTGCTCTCTGAACGCTCCTCTACGACACTGATTGATTCATGAACTGACTCACCATCTTCAGGTAGCACGGGGGCCGTCAGCAGGTACTGCAGGATCTTACGATCCTTCTCAAACGGACACTCCACTTTCTTCCAGGCCATGAATTCACTCACTTGTTTGGCGAGTTCCCAGAATTTCTGAAATGAAACCGTAAATGGACGAAGGTGAATATGAGTTAACATGTCAACCGTGTATGTATTTCTACTTTACTTCATGTTCCAAATACAACACCCCCCCCCCGCGCTGCCTTTGAGCAAGGTATTTAACCTTGTACGGCTCGCGGTGGTTTCTCAGTCAGCTGTTCTGAGGTGTTAATCTGTTCGCGTGTGCGAACGTCATCGACAGAAAAAGGCTTCGGCCGAGTTTCCCAGGATAAAATTAAGATTTAAAAATAGAGTCTGAATCAGTGAAGCTGTGAGTAAAGAGCAGTGGAAACTCTCCAGTGTTCAGTGTGTTTGCTCCATGGAAACACAGCTGAACTTCACACACTTCTTCAATCTCAACACTCTTTTAGGGAAGTGGAAATAATCGTCACCGAATCCGTCGCCTCGCGCGGTGACGATTTCTGACACAAGACGTCGAGGGTGTAAAACTGTTGACGGGAAACTCCCTGTGGGGAATTTAAAACTCAGCTCACCTCAAAGTTGATGCGACCGTTCTGCAGCCTGTTGGCACATCCCTCGTTCAGGAAGTAGATGTCTTTAATGAGCAGGCTGAAGAAAGGGATGACGATCTGCAAGAAAACAGAGAGAGGGAGAGATTTAGTTTCACTGAGGAGACGTGAAGGGGATTTCCACCCAACACACTGTGTGTGAGATCTTTGTAAACATGGAGTCAAAATCTTTTACAGAAAGACTCACTTCTGTTTTCATCATGACGTTAAAATGAAAATAAAACCACGAGCTTTCCAACGTGTAGCAGCGTGTTTGTAAAAACAATTACACAACAAAGTTTCCCGAGACAAATTCCTCCGATCACCAACAGAGAAGTGAGATGTTTGACCAAGTGAACCCAGTTCAGTGTGTCTGTCAAAACAAGAAAAGCTTGAGGTGTCTGGACATCACGTCCGGGGATGTTTGGTCACGTCTGTGCAGCGTGTGAAGTCTGCGGTCACGTATGGACACACGTATGTAGCAGCAGAGAGGAAGTCATTTTCACAGCTGGACACAGAGAGAGTTGAGGGCCTGGAGCCAGAGTCTGGATTTATTAGATTTATTTTTACGCTTGTTAATGTTGATCAGCTGGTTTTTGTTGATTATTCTCTGCATTCCTATTTTTTTATTCCTCTTATTTTATTCATCCTGTTGAGCTCTCATCATAATCTGGGTCTCTCACTATTTGAAGTTTCTGTTTGTAAAGTAGAAGCATGTGTGATTTAACTGGATATAATTAGAATCCAACTGCTTTGGTTTCATTTCAATCTTTGATCGAAACGAAGCATTAACTTTGTCTCTGTTGACAAGTTCAACAGCCGAGTGGACGCCTGGCGAACATACGCAGCGCCCCCCCGCCCCCACCCCCGCCTAAGAGCAGAGGTCACAGGGGCAAGAACATACCAGACTTCTTGGGAACTTTCCGTTTCATGACCCCGACCTCTTGTCTGTTAGCATTATGAGAGCTCCAAAACAAAAACACCACATCCCCTCACAAACCTCAGGCAGCCAGACACTGACTGACGGTAAAACTCCTATTCAGCATGCGATGACGTGAGGGGAGGATAACCACTAACGCCTGGCAGCCCGCGAGCTCGGAGCTGGCACGGACAGGGCGGGGGAACCAGAGAGGCAGCGGGGAACGCTATGTGATCTGGCAGGCCGCCATGTTTTCTCTTTCCTTCACAGCGTGTTTGATGAGGAGGAAAACCAAGACGCTCGTCAGATCCTGACCCATTTATATCTGTCCCCTAGGAGCGCTGCACCGTTATGTAACCTCTGTCCCGCGTCCAGGTTCACTGGAGACGCGCTGATGTTGAACCTCGATGGGAACGCGGCGTCCAAGCGCTAACGAGACACAACAAACTGCGCTGGTTTGTTTTTCTGCTTTGACTCCGACCGTTTCCTTCATGTTTGCTGTTGAACTACACACGAAGATAAACATCTCATCTTTCTACTTTACTGTAATCAGCTTAAAGTGCCTCGGCTGCAGAGACGTCACCAAACACTCTGAGAATCCTTCGTCCAAATTGACGTGTTCCTCTGCTGCTGGAATTTGAACCTTATTTTAACAAACTGGATTTTAAATAGTTTATTAAATTCTCCCTCTTTGGTTCTTCGCAGCACCGAGAGTTCAGATTTGAGCTGAACTACAAATGAACCAGTTCAAAAAAGTCGAGGTTAGATTATTTATCTGTAAATACGAAGCAGCGAGCGTGGCCTCACCTTCTCTCGGCTGCTGTTGGCGGTGATGGATCTCTGCGTGGCTCCTCTCAGAGCCGTCCTGTAGTTGTAGAAATTGCTGGAAGGATCCATCTGATGCTAAGAGGAGAAAAAAAAAACCAACACAGTCAGTTTAAGTTAAATTCAGCTCCGGTCAGAACTCGACTAACAAACCGAGGTGTCGCTGAGAGACGAGTGGATGTGAGGGAGCAGCTGCCGACATGTTGAACAATTCCAGTCGTTCAGATTGAATACAGATGTGATAGGATTAAAAAAATCTAATACATTTCATATATAACATTTGTCCGGAACATTTCACACTCTGGTTTTTAAGATATAAGAGTTATATCCTTTAAGAGTTTCAGGACAGGTGCAATATTCACCTCACTTTCATTCTGCATTATTATTCTGGGTCTTAGACGATATGTCCTTGTGAACTGTTTTTGTGTTTTTTGTTGTACAATGTTCTGGGACAATAAAGTGTATTTGATTTGATTGAAGGTGAGCGACAGACAGGAGGAGGTGAGACGTGACGGAGGAACTTTAAAATCTGGTTTAATGGAAACTCACCTCTAAGATGTCGAACTTTGCCGTCTTGACTTTACTCCAGGTTTTCTTCAGTCGAGACACAGGACTCATGTTCATCCCAGCTGCAGGACGGACACACACACACACACACACACAATAAATATCACAATGAGAGAGATATCACACATGACACCTCCGCATTAACACATGGCATTTTTCTCATTGAGCCAGACGCACACACCTCCCCCCGTTCCACTCTTTCTCCCCTGACATGTCAGCCATCCCCCTTTTCTTTCTTTCTCCTGTTGTTTCTTCTGATGCAGCGAGGCAAAAGGCAGCAGGAACAATGGAGTTAACACACGCCTCGTTTCCCCTGCCAGCCCTATGCTTCCCATATGGTAATCCTCTGTGTGTGTGTGTGTGTGTGTATTGAGGGGTCACCATCACAGCAGAACGACAACACAAACCTGCAGTACACAATGGAGCTCAGATTCTGTTCAATAGACACAAGAAACATGAACCACTAAACCCAGCAGAGCCTCATTCTGTCCCTGAACTCGCTGCACTTGGTTTTTACATGAACCTTCAACGCTGCCGGCACGAAACGAACCAAAGTCCCGACCACAGCGTGTGTGTGTGTGTGTGTGTGTGTGTGTGTGTGTGTGTGTGTGTGTGTGTGTGTGTGTGTGACCGAGCACGTTCTCTCCAGGGCGCAGCACAAAGACACGAGTGTGTGAGGACAGGTGTGAGACGTCCTCTTTACAAAACACCCTGTTCAGAGCCTCTATTCACCACAGACACAACGTCGCATGTTGTTTGGGTTTAAAGGATCATTTCACCCAAACGGCACAGACAGAGAAACCTGAAGTGACATCAGGTCATCGCACGGTTCTATCACTGGTCCGTCAGCAGGATCACAGTGAAACTACTGAACAGATTTCCAGAAATACGACAGGACACATCGTCCTCCTTTAGATGATTAAGTGAAATTAGCTTTTCATTATTTGAGTGAACTAACCCTTTAATCACATCACTGCTGCTGGTTCCCTGGAGACGAGGCCGGTGGAGAGAGCTTTGCCTGCGGCTGTTTTCTCTCTCTCTCTCTCTCAGGGGAGAAAGACAGAGGACAGCTGGACGCTCTAATATTCTCCACTCTCATCATCACCGTCTCTCTCCCCCTCCCCCCCCCTCACACAGACTCTGGTCAGTGCTGACCATCTGCCTGGACGGGGTCGTTCTGCGTCCTCTGCCAGCTGCCTCCCCCCCCCCCCCCCCCCCCTGGACACAGAGATCCTCACGACCCCTCCTCACCCCCTCGGGCCTGTGAGGATGACCAGGTCCCTGACGATGCTTTAGGCCTCTGACATCCATATGGAACCCGGATCGAGCTTTAACAAACTACCCATGATTCTCTGCAGCTACTGTACAAACACTCCTGCAAACGTGGACAACAGAAAGCTGCTTCCCACCTCGGACCAAATTCTATCGAGTCAATTATCTGCATCATCAGTCGTCCGTCCCCTCAGCTGACGACCCTCACTGATATCATGAGGCCGGAGTAAGTTACATAAGTTGGAAATGAACTGAGACGAGAGGTTCGTGCTGCAGGGGAAGAGTTCATCGTTGCACCAAACAACAACGAATTGCATTTACTACGCTGATCTGATTTACTAACGACCGGAAGAACCTGCCCCAGAGCAGGAGAGTGTGGATCAGAGGGAACGAGAGAAGATGTGACGCTCGTCGGTGCAAATGAATGTTTGTGTTTTCTCCTGTAGAAGAACTACTCACAGATGATCGCCATGAGGGAGTTGAAGTTGCCGATGTTGAAACATTCCCGCGCCACGTCGATGAAGAACTCGATGACTCGAGCTCGGTGCTTCTTCTTCACGGGCTGTTAACAAAATGAAAACTTATTTTATTTACATGACTGATTCAGAAGAACTTATTTAAAATAATTTAAGCATCAAATCGAGAAAAATTCGAAAACATTTTCCGGTTCCAAGTGAACCTGGGCTTCGTGATGCTGCGTCACTCACCATGCAGATTTCTGTAGCCACCAGATAACTGAGTCTGTTGAACCATTCCACATAAGCCTCCAGGTTGCTGGCCTTCTTGTGATCACTGAAGCAACTCTGCAAAAACAACAGGATCCTCGTTAGACAACAGCCAAACAAGAACAGAGCTGAACTGGAGAGTTAAAGCAGGTGATGCATCGATGAGCATAAAGAAATAAAGTCCTGGCTTCATGGAGCCGATCACACTGAACTTCACTCTGTAGTGGTCAGAGTCCGTCACATTATTCATGCTGCTCCTTTGTTTGGGTTCTTGATCTAATTCCATACATTCCTTTGGCCTTACGCCACACACACACACACACACACACACACACACACACACACACACACACTCACACACACTCGTTCCCGTCTCTTCCAAGTGGCTCGTTGGGGTGAGAGTGAGGCGAGCCTGAGGCACAAAGGCCGTCTTAACCCCCCCATCACCTGGCTTCCAAAAATGAGCTGTTGCCTAGCAGCCGAATGCCAGACAAAAGAACCCACCGCCAGACACACACACACTCACACACACACACACACACACACACACACACACACACTCACTCCCCTTCCCAAAACAAACCCTGAGCAGCAGCGGTTGCTAGGAGATAAGGTGCATGCATGCCCATCTAATCCAGACATTGGGATGATTTGAGGAAATTTTCAGTGAGGTGTGGCCGAGTGTATCATTCTGAAAATGTGTGTGTGTGTGTGTGTGGTTGCAGACCAAATATCCGCTACACACAGTCTGGTAATAACCTGCCCTCGCTCTGACCCGTGCAGCCCGTGTTGTATAAACATCTGTCTGCAGGAGAAACTAGGCCGTCTCATTTCTAACCCACACACAGAAGATTCAGGTCTGAATCAGGAGTTCAGCCAAAAGAAATTGTTGCATAATCACTGTGTGTGTGTGTGTGTGTGTGTGTGTGTGTGTGTGTAAAGCCTGCAGACGTTACCTTATCATTGTCTAAAGGGTCTTTCTGGACGAAGGCCTGGACGAATTCTTCAGGTCCGATGTAACTCAGTCTCTCCTGAAAAGGAAAATAAATACAATGAATCTTTGATTTTTTACCTCCGACAATAAAATGATGTTTCCATCACCGTTGATATTTAACTGTAAGATTCTCTCTCTATTCGATCTTGTACTAACTTTTCTCGAACCCTATTTTTACCGAGTTGTTATTTCTATTCATCAAAGTGACACATAATGAGAATAAAGCGCTGGTCAAACGCCACAGTTTAAAATCAATGCCGCGTTGTGTCCGCGGCACGAGCAGCGGTTTCTAATCCATCACAGTCTCACATGTTCTCCTCTGCAGATCGATCGGCTCTTTCTCTCTGAGCCGATACGAGTGTGAGTCCCTGACAGGATTTCACATTGTTCTTTGGAAGACGACATTTACATCTTAACCTGGTTTGACGTGTCACAACAGTGATGGATAAGGTGCGATGGTTTAAACGGATGATCGATGGGAATCGTCCTTGACCAAAAGACGTAAGTGGTTCTCACCAGTTCTATGTGCGTGAGCTGCTGGGCGACAGTGAACGGGTCGTTGCAGATGGACAGCATGTCTCTCTGGATGGACGCCTGCGGCTTCGCTTTTAGAGCCGTCAGTCGCTCGGCCGCGGTGGCGTTGATCTTGACCAGCGCTTCCTCGTACTGGCTGAGCACCGTCAACCTCCTGATCAGGCCCTGGCTCATCTGACCGACCGCCTTCCTGTAAACCTGAGGGAGCGATGGAGAAGAGGAGAGAGTTAGTTATAACCTCAAAGTTACGGAGCTTTAAATGATCTCACTTGGGAACACAACACGGTTCCTTGATGAACACCGTCGTTCAAAAGAACGTGAACAAAGTTTTGTTCACGGGACAAACGACCTGGATCATTGAGGAGCCGTAGAAACCTCCGAAGACTTTATGACTTTTACTTGACCGACAGTATCAGCTGATTTGAGCCTTTCACATATCAACACTGTAGATCTGTAGCTGCGTGTGTGTTTGCTGATATGCACAAATGTGTAAACCTTCATTTCACAGAATAAACAATGCACAAATTATGTTAATTTATTTTATCTTTGGAATTATTATGAAACATAAATGAGCCGATATGTGAGAATGTAAAAGTATCAGTATCTGAGCCCAAAGTCCATATAATAATATTTATTTATTAACTACTTCTCAAAATTAACTTACAAAGTGCGTCACAAATTTTTAAAAATACAAATAACCCTAAAATAATTCCATGTATGACAGAAAGATAAGGATCCTCCTAAAAAAACAAGCAGAATTAGGTAGAATCAGTGAAACCAGTGGTTCCATCACTTTGCTTTGTTTGGTTTCTATGAGCACGAGAAAGAGACGACAACTAGAAATGTGAGTGTGACGTAAAACTGACCACACCTCGATGTTGGAGGAGCCGCGGGTGTTTTAGGTTGACTCCTCACCACTGTGCCTCACTAACCCGCTGCTCTGTGGCACCGAGCGATGACAACCTCAGTGGTAACTACAACAACCCCGCTCTCTCCGAGGCAGAACGACGGTGTTCATTCTGCACAACAGCAGCCTCTTGGTCACGCACTCGGAGGGTCGCTCGCTTTGTTACGCAAGCGTCTCCCTGCCGCGCTCGTTACCAGGAGGGCGGACTCTTGACTTCCTGGCCTCAGGGGTCGAGGGGTCGTCCAGTTTGGAACATTCCCCTGACTCAGAACTGGCCACGATTAGATAATCGCTCCCTTGCTGACACAGTTTAGCACAGAAGTTGCATAAGTGGGTCTACAGAGGAAAGGAGGGCAGACACGTGTGTTAGATTCAGTGTACGTGTTGTAGGCCGTGTGTTGTTGTGTGAGCGCGGAGGATCCAGCGCACGGATTCTTTCGTACCGCTGCTACGAGCGGTCCAAGAAATCTGGGGAGCTGAGGCCCCTTTTCTCGCAACCACATCCCTTCTCTCTGGACTTTCTGCCAGAGCAGCCTCCAGAATCTGGGTTCTACAAACAAGACTCCAGCTCAACGGGGTGAAAGGAAACACAACCGGCACTGTAATGGATGTGGAGGCCCCCGAGCCGAGGCAATCAAATGTGAGTTCTCTGTGCGGCGCTTAGGTTCTCTGGGAAAAATGAGCAGACTCTCATCAGTCGGCTGGAAACGACCGGGGCGGTAACTTTACTGAAATCCACTTCTCGGGGGCGTGACTAATGCGTCTGTCTGTCGGTGATGTGGCTGTTACAAGTGCGATGACACACACACACACACACACACACACATTGGAAAGTCAGCCAATCAATTGCAGCCGAGTGGATATTGCAGTTTCGGTGAGGGATGATTGGAGGAGCACAGGACAGAGGCAAAGAAAATGAAGTTGCAGAGAGAAATGAGGTTTTCATTTTTCAGTGCCGGTGGAGACGGACCGATAACAAGAGAGAAAATAAAATATTCAAATGATCACTGCTCCTCAGGAAGGTGGTGACGCTGCTGAAGCCTGTAACTGATCATATTTTTCATTATCGGTTATTTTCTGCAGTTAAACACTTCATGTTGTGAAATGTCAAAAATATGTGAGGAATTAAAAACACCCAAAGTTATTAGATTAGAAAAACACACTTTCTCATGTTGTACTGCTGTTTGTGTCTCGATTAATAAATGATTCATCGAGATTGTTGATTACGATTCTGGAAATGAAATAAGTAAATGAAATATCTCTATATTTTGGGTCGGATAAAAACAAGCATTCGTCTTCTTCTTGCAGATTTCGTGACAGACTCTTCTCTTCTGTATTTAGGTGTTAATAAAAACAAAAACATTCAAACTGATCATTAGCTGCAGCCCTTCATGAAATATAATACTGATATCAGTGGTAAACACCGCGCTCCCTCAGCTCACGCTGGACCGAGCTCCTGCACAGTTGGACGACAGCGGAACACGTGACCAGTGAAAATCGCTTCAGTTGCCACTTCAGATTCAACCATCTGCCGCAGCTTCTGTCCAAACTAAAAACAGAGGACAGGCCGGGGTCGGACAAATATAGTCTCAGATCTTGGAGACGAGAACGTGCCTGACATTTCTCATCATAACTATCGGCGGTCCGGACGGCGGGGCTTGGCGGGGGCGGGGGGGGGGCGTGCTGTTCCCCGCTCTGAAGAACCTGGCAGTGATCCTGAGGTGGCAGCCGGCCGCTCAGTACAAGTCACCGTAGCCGAGCGCGTAGTCTCTTCACGCCATGGAATCACCGGAGGTCCTGTTTTCTTGGCTGAGCCGTGTCATTTCCCGTGGAGCACCAGCTGACCCACGTGAAGGCCGGACTGTTTTTAGCAGCTCAGCCGAGCAGCACTAATGAACAGATAGTTAAAGGTGCACTGGGTGGGAACGAATTTATCTGCAAGCGTGTCCATGCTGCCGAGTCACGAAGGGACAGAAATACCTCCCCGCCGTGGAACGTCACATCCAGGTCACGTTATCCAGAAAAGTCAAGAGTTCGTACATTTGCAATCTCTAGAAGGAATCAACTGAAGGTCGTATTTGTCCAAAAGTCTGTCTTATACTTTGTGAACCATCTGCATTTACTGCACAATTTGAAGAAAAACAAGAACTCTGCGCCGCTGAATGAGGTCAGATCGAGATCAGTGCTTGTTTTCTTCTCCGCTGCCGCTTCCCTATATATCCAACCACATCCATAATGACAGTGTTACTGCAGAGATCAAGGTCCTGGAATGTTTCGAGTGTGGTTTTGGACACGTCTTTGACCAGATGTTCAGGGGACATCTATTTTGGAGTGGAACCCGTTCCCAGAGAGCTGCGGTCAAACCTCTGAAGAACCAGCATCCCAACTCTTTAACTCCAGAGTCGCTCATGGTTTTTATGCGTTTAGTTTTCGTAACATGATTTGGGAGAATCTGTGAAGAACACAAACGCAAATCACTTGTGCTGATGTCTCGTTAGACTTCTAAGAAAACCCACCAAAGTGTTTGTGCAGTTTAAATCTGGAAGAATATACAGTGGGGGACAAAGTGGTCTCACACGTATGAATACACAACCTCAAGTGTCCCTGAGAACTATTCATCTGAAAGAGCATTTCTCGGTCACGCTGTGCTAATCATGAGCGCACATGCACACCACACATCTGGAGGGTGTCCCGTCACTGTCAAAGGTTTCTTTGTCCACACAGAACAAACTGTACGTGAAGTTTTTATAACGTTTCTCTGTTCACTGAAAGAGATTTTTGTGTAAATGCCACAGATCAAAATGTGCAAATACAGAGTCGAGCGTGACTTCCTCAGTTACACAGACGATTGAGGGCAAAGGGGAAGTGGTGATGTCCCGTCACTCGTAACGGTTGAGACACTGGAAGCAGAAGAAGTGGAATTTTAAAAAGGGGAAATATTTTGAAATTGAAAGCAAAAGTTAAAGTGGTTACACAATCTGACCCCGAGTTCAACTTTCAACCGCAGAGTTTCTTGTTGCTTTCAGATGCTCGGTCATGATGAATTTATGAATTTATTTTCATCTCCAAATAAACACATCAGATACAAATGAGAGAAACAAACGAATAAAATCCCGATTGAATGATTCTGCTGACTTTAATACAACTTTATTCTTAACTGTGATGAAGGCCCAACACTTTAAACACGTCACCTCATAGTGTAGACGTTTAGTAACTAGAATAATTAATACCTGTGGCTTTTAATCCTTTAGATGAACTGAAGCATGATATCACCAACAATCAGCGGAAAGCACCAGAGAATCTGTTAAAGGGTGTTTTTGTTTTCTTCAAGGTGGAAATCACCAGATGTTTGTGAGAGAACAGAACAGAGCATTTCTCATGTGTAGGTGTTAGGGTGTGTTTTGTGTGTGGGGGGGGGTTGTTGCAGATATTGGGAGGTGTAAATGCGTCCAAGTGAGAAACGTATTGATTTCTAGATTAGATCGGGATCAATACTCGTGCTCGTCACTTTGATGAGTCATGCACAACATACAGAACAGTGGGGGGGGGGGCACGTGAAAACATCAGGATTCGTGATGACGGACCGAACAAAGGCCACGCGAACCCGACTAGAGCAAGAAATCACGATTTAAAAAATAAAGACTCCGACTAAATAGTCTTGTGTCGACTTTTTCTACACTTTTCTTTTAACGTCTTCATCGACAGACACGAGGCCGAGACGACAAAACAAAAAACATGTTCCGCTAAAGGAGCAACGAAGCGTTAAAGGAATTGTAAATGTGATAGAAACACTTTCTGCGTTCGCTTCAGAGTGACAAGAATCAGGACACAAACAGATCCACCCTGATAAAAAAAAAAAAATCTGTTATCCAAACAGCGCAAAGACGCTAAGCCGGTGACGTTCAGCTCTGCAGCGGTGGAACAATCCAAACGCTGCCTAGGACAGAGCACCGGAGGGATTCACAAAAAAAGCGACCCGTCCCTTCAACAATGGGGCTTTTCTCTCGGCTCAGCCATTCTCTTGTTGCCAGAGAAGCCCCGTCCACCTCCCTCTGCCGCTATCGGCCAGAATCTGCCTGAGTCCGTAGCTTTGCAGCACGTGCAGGCTACACAACATGGCCTCCACGGACGGCCTGTGACAACAGCTTTATGAACTGAATTAGTGGGGAAGCATGAAGAAATAAAAGAGTGAACCGACCTCGTCTCCGCTGGCCAGTCGGTGGGTCAGCTCCTTCAGGCTGCGCATCATCCTCTCGTCCCTGAAGTCGTACGGGAAGGTTTCCGTCCACTCGGTCAGGAGCTGGAGGATCTTGGGGGCATTCTTCCTGACTCTCATCTGGAAATGCGTGAAAAACATCATGAAAACGAGGAAGAACGAACTCTACGTCGGAAAACAAGGAACTAGGAGAACTTATCCTGTTACCTTGTCACCCTGGGGGTCGCCGAGTCGCTGTTGCTCCATACACAGGTGACACACCCTGGACATGAGCTCATACGGGTGGATGAAGAGGCGAGAGCTGAGCAGGAAGGTGAAGATGTACGTCCTCTGTAGAGAGAAGACATTATGAGTTTACTGCAAAAGCAAATCTGCTTTACAACGTCACTGCAGGGAATCATCACCTACACAACGAACACGGATGCAAAAAGCAGCAGAAGCAGCTTTGGTGCTTTAAAGCGTCTCAATGCACCAGAGCGTCTCAGACAGAATAAACACTCTGATGAGACTGCAAAGGGAAAGAAACCACCAGGAATATAAACAGGTGAAATGTTCAAACTACTCACATCTGGGTAATAATCTACAGTTGGGACCAGGTGGCGGATGAGGGCCTCCAGGGACCCGGACACCAGGTTGTTGTCATGATAGTAGAGGCCGGGGTAGCCTTCCTCCTTGGTCTGGTACAGGTTCTTGTTGTAGCTGCCTGTGTTTAGCTGCCCCGTGAATGGTGGAGTCTGAGGCATGTTGTCCTGCAAGACATAAAACAAAACACAGGAGCAGTCAGCGAGGACGTCTTCTCTGATATTTCACCGCAGACGCTGATGCAGGACGGTCAAAACAAACCCAAAATAGCTCAGACACACAAACACAAGACGGCAGAGGTTTGTTTGGGGAAATGGTTTGGACGCAGTCAACACCCTTCCTCCTCTGGATCTGCTGGTTTCAGAGTTTGAGTTTAGTTTATTTGGACAAATGGGCAACTGAAAAAAAAAGAGATGTGGTCGAGGCAGAAAAAAGGAAAAAGGATGGAGTCACATATGAGTCATGAGTCGGAAAACTGAACTCTTGACCCTGGTGGGATTAGTGTGTTGCACTGGATAGACGACAATTAAAGTGTGCAGGAGGATGAGCTTCATCCACTGTTACATAAACCTACAACCTCAGCGAAGAAGACGAGTGAGGATTTAACTTTTCACATGTCACAGTGTGTGTGTGTGTCACAACAAGTGGAGGAACACGTGTACAGTCTTGTGCTCGATTACAGGCTCCATGCAAACATTGATGGAAACTTCTCCCGCAGCACAAACCTCTTGACATCGGCTCTTTGATTCCGATCAGTTGGAGCTTTGATTCAAGCGATAGAGGAAAAAGCTTCAAGGCATCGCGACACAAAAAACCCCCCAACAACCTTAAATGACAGATATCCTCTTCAGGAACATTTTATTTGACGTGTATTTTGAGTTTAGTTTGAGCATTTTAAATAACGAGGTTTGGGTGCTATAATTCCACCTTTTCTTTTGCAGGACTTTTGTTATTTCTACTCTGAGAATGTACAAATCCAGATCCTGGTCCTCACAAAGATAGAACAACCACGTCATCCCCTCCATCCTCTCGCAGCCTCCTGACCTCTGAACCTGGCATTTAGGTTCTGTCAGACTTATGGCGGAGGAAACACAAACTGGGGGGGGGGGGTTCGGCACAGGGTGTAAGCAACCCCGCCCCCCACACACCCTCACACCCCTGCCTCCTGGACAATATGCCGCCCCGTGGCTGGATGCCGAGCCAGGAAGCCCGAGAGGCTGATGCAATGCAGCGCTGCCAGGGGCGGACACGGGGATGCCAGGACGTATAAACTGCACCTGCCCACACACTGGCACAGAAAGTTCAAATAAATCCAGGGTTTCATTGTCCCGTGACAGAACTGGAGGAAAAAAAAAACCCACATCATATGCAACAGGGATAAACATCATCTGATCAGACCAGGCGTGGGAACCAAGAGAAATGATTTAGATGCATTTAAAAGAGCATAACCTTTAAAAACAGGATCACAAGACGCTGCAGTGCTGGAGACAGAAACCAAAACAATACCCTGTGTATTCATAAGTTCACATAAAACCTCCAGCCACACGAGGCACACCGCCCAGCCCTCCACGCCATAAAGCACGCGTGCACACACACACACACACCCACACACCCTCCATCGCTATTATTCAGCGAGACAACCATGGACATTTCCATGAGAAAGACGAGCGTGAGGAGTCAGAGCACAGCAGCCCGAGCATCTGCTGCACCATGTGGCTTCCCCACAGAGAGAGGCAGCGAGAGTCTGACGGAGGCAGAGATCCTGAAGCAAGTCGACCAGATCATGGCTGTTTGTTTACTTCAGACTACATGGGGGGGGCGGCGGCGGTGCTAAACTTAAATGCTCTTTTCTTAGAAGTATAATTTATTTATTTAAGTCCTGTTGCTCAGCAGCGGTAGCATCCAAGTAGGACCACAGACATCTGCTGTCCAGAACTGGGGTTGAGACGAGCAGCAGGTGATCGAGGGCTGAGAACACGACTGTTGCTCTTTTCCCAGCCGGGTGGGATCTGATCCACCACCTCCCTGATCCACGCCTTCTTTTCTAACCATTAACCGGGCGGAGTGATAGAATAAATATATTTCCTTATTATAAACACGGGGAGGTTCTGTGCACATTCAGGACATTGAGGGATTATTGCTCTGAGCCTGTTATTATTTCATAGACCTGTTTACTTTAAATACATTTCAGTTACAGCGTTCTACATCATTGATTGTTTATATATTTTCACTTTGGTCTTCATGTCATCATGGTTTAAACTTCAGCCAAAGATAACATTTGACTTTGGTGTGAGTGACAGTTTTAAATATTCAGATGCATTTGTATTTAAAGTTAATGGATCAATTGCATCTTGAACATTTCTTTGTCACAACAGAGTGAAAACAAACTGATCCCTGCTCCTCACTCACCAGCTGCAACTTTTATAATCCTTAAAACAAAGAGCGTCAGCGAGCGACGACTGAGACACACTTATTTACATTTAGCTTCCAGGTGTCGTGGCGGTGGTGGTGGTGGTGGTGGTAGAGTGTGTGTGGGGGCCACATGTCGGGTCCTGGGGCTCCCGACAAAAACAAACCCTCAGCTCAGCGCTGTTGGTTTAGCGTGGCCGCTGGCCGGGTGGCAGCTGAGGGTAAACAAACAAAATGCCACAGCTCGCTGGGGGGGGGGGGGTAATTATAGTCAGACTGGACGTGTACGAGGAACCATCTGCCTCAGTGTGGGAGAGAAGTTAAATGGATTTCAAAAACAAAAGCACATTTACATTTCTGTGTATAAAGATGGTTTGAGGTCACAGATTTTATCTTTAAATATTCGAAACGTGTTTTGTTTATCGACAGAAAACTGGAGCAGCGATCGTCACATGACGTTGAGTCTGTGCTACCTTGTGTTGATCTTAAGGTCTGGAGCTTTCCCCCGCCTCTCCCTGACATTTAAACAAAGACGAGACGAAGTAAACTGGTCTGAGACAAGCGTCTTCAGATGATCATGCGCTGTAACATTTACAATTTGGGGACATTTTGCAACTGGCTTAAAAAAACAGCACCAGACCTCCTCGGGCAAATGTCCCATTAGGACTTAAAAACCCTGGAATCACCTCCAGGCCGCGGCGCCATCGATGACACGCGTTTACAGGTAATTTTGTCCCTAACGTTTGGGCGGAGCTGCTTCCCCAGAGAGAAAATGATGAGAGTCTGGTTTCCCGCTCGTTCAAAACACGGCCTATCAAACAGCCACGCTGCCCGCGGTGTTAACGACCGCTCCTGATGAGCACCCATCAGCAGTTCAGAGGCCGTAAAGGAAAACGAACGCCCTGAACACACAGGAAATCATTCCCGCGGTCCGCTAGACGCACGCCATCAGCCAGACACTCAAGTGAGGTACTTTTATTTTCCTGAGCAATATCAAACATGCACTCACGAGCAGGCAGAGAGATTTGTGATGTAATAAAACTTCCTTAAATGAAAAACAGCGATTCGGTTGAGGAGACGGAGCCTCACAAAGAAAAGCTTCTGAGAGAAAGAGGCTGTAACAGCGAGAGAATGTGATTCTGGCAGAGACACTTTAAACGGGACCTGTAGTAAATCAATACACCCCCCCCCCCCCTCAGTAAACACAGAGGGGCACGAGGAATCTCACTCATGCATGGCTTGAGGAAATGAGGGTGAGAGATATCCGAGTGGCTGCACAGGAGGGCGAGGAGGCCACGGTGGAATAGTGGAAGCAGCCTAAATAAAGACGGCTGGTGTTTGAAGCTGGTGTGTGGTCAGGAGGACCGAACGCACCACAACTAGGCCGAGGAGATTTCAGTAGGAAAACACAACTCCGACTATTACGGAAGAAATCACAACATACCACAACTCCAGAGCTGGAAACTGACTCCGACATTCTCCGACCAGAGGAGAAGAGGGCGACCGCAGATAAATCATCTTCTCACTTAACCTTTTCACCCCCTCCGTCCTGCCAGAGGGCGGCTCACGCTGCGCAGTTTAACTTCAGCTGTTCTCTGACATGCACTCAGGGAAATGTCCAGAAAATTGGGTCTGGACATTTTCCAACGTTTTGTCCTTAACAAATGAAGAACGCAGCAGGAGATCATCCACACCCACGTCGGCCCTCATCACCAAAACCTTTCCGAGCTCGTCCTCCACGTGTTTACCTCCTCTTTTTCATCCTGGACATTATCTTGTTTGCTGTAAATGTAAAATTCATCAGCAGAGAATCTAAAGGTCCAGCAGCCATATTAGCATGTGTCCTTATACCAGCCATTAACCCTGAAGCCCCTTGTTCTGTCATTGGCTGAATCAGAAACGATGTTAGAAGACTGGAAAACGATCCCAGCGTTTCTTCAAACCCTCTGACTCTTTCCAATCAACTCATGATCAGGGACGACGCAGTGACCAACATCTGAACACAAAGTTTATCTCCCTCCACTACGTTCACTCCAGTGATGAGTGACGAGGCACCGACAGTGTTTGGACGCAGGTTCATGTCTGCAGCTGCTGCACCGAGTGATAAAAATCACAGCTTCCATATAGGACCCCGTCAGCTGGTGTCATCAGTCCCTGACAGCAACATGAACCCCCACCCCCCCCTCCCCCCTGCGGACACTAAACACCCTGCACTGAGGGACGCTGCAGCAGGAGCAACACCCCCGAGGCTTCTGATCCTCCACCCGCCCCTGCGTGGAAAATGGGGAAGTGGACTGTGATGACGAAACATCAAACAGACGAATTTCAGCTCAGGTGTCTGAGTCTGTGAAGAACCCAAAGATTCATTTGATGGAACAATCTGCAGGTCTCTGGTTGACACTGGGCTAAACTGGGAGGTGCCTGCGTGTCAGGTTATAGTCTGGACCCACTTTGCAGCCACATCAAATTCTGCTTCACCACTTTGTGACCTTAAAAAATGGAAATTTGAACATATTCAATCAACGACAGATGAAACTGTGTGATGGGACTCAGTTGCAGTGAGCAGCTTCTGAATAAGACTTGTGTTTGTTTTGGCAGGTTCAGTCCTCGTTCAATAAATTCTCAGACGTCTTGTGACCTGCAAAAATCAGTAAATCAATGCTGGCTCAGGTTTTACGTGACAGATCTGAAGACAGCGCTGCTGCAGCTGTGCGGACACGTCTCGTCGTCCTCACAGCTCTGCAGTCTGCACACCTTTGTAATCTACGGTCACATCCCCGGCTGCACCGAGTGTCAGGCCCCTGTCACAGACCCTCACTTCCTCATGATGGGCGACTTCCCAGTTCCACTAAGTCCTGCATGTATGTGCACTGGTGCAAACAAACCCCACCACAACCACAACGCTGCACCAGGGAACAGTAGCAACCCACAGCAACAACAACCCAAGTGTTTCCAGAGGAGCCCCCCCACACACACACACACACAGCCACAGTCCTGACAAATCACCAATAAACGGATTGAGCTCGTCAGCACATTAAGGAGAACCAGGAGCACGTCTGTAATACACAGAGCAGCGACACGGAGAGGCCAAGGAGGAGGACAGGAAGGAGTCACTGAGGAGAGATGTGGGATTAACTTCACTGATCCTTTACTGTCTTGCAGGGGAGAGGGGACAGGGGTGGGGGGGGGGGGAATCCTCTTAGCCACAGGGCGGTGGAGTAAAAATAGTCACTGGTTTCAAAGATCTGTTTGTGGGGAAACACCTCGACTTTCTGGTGAAGCCTCATGATTTGTGCAACACGATCATTAAGATTAAGATGTTTTCTCTAGACAAGGTCAATACATGCAGAGTCACACTGGACCTGAGGCGAGGGGGAGGATTGGGGGAGGATGAGGGAGTATATAGCACATAAAGGGTCCCCCCTCAGATTAGTAATAATGATAACAAAGAGTTTAAACAAGAAAATCTTCTTCTCAGGAGAAGAAATCAAGACTTTAACTGTGAAAGTAAATAATAATGTGACATAATCATTATCATGGTTAATATGAAACATCGCCCTGATGAGTCTGTGTCACATTCAGAATTTAATCACTAGATTCACAACAAAAGTCTGAAAATAAATCTTTATATTTCGTATGTATGGTGCAAACACAGTGAGCAGGTATAACACTGATCACTTTAGTTAAGAGTTTCTGTCCAGAACGAAGATTCCACACCACAAGGAGCAGAGATCATCGTTCGAAATGTGACAGAAACTGGAATGTATCGTGAGAATCATCGATGTCAGTGTCACACACCGGCTCAGACCCGCAGCCACAGACCGACTGAGTGCGCCTCTTCCACCACCTGCGCGCATTTTGGCCAAACGGCTCCACGGCGCGTAAACATCCCAACACTGAGTGAAAACCTCGACAGAGCAGCGGAGTGATTCCTCTCACCTCAACCAGCGGAGATCCGGACGCAGATTCACTCTTTTCCAGAGCAACCGAGAGGAAAGAACCTTTTCAACAGCTGAGACTTTCTCCCTCTTTACATGAGAATAAAAAAAAAAAACCCGAGGCGGTGAAACCACAGTCGCTGCTCCCGGGCTCCTCTGGAGGGTCAGCGCCGCATCATTCGGGTGGAAATGCCGCAGAGAGGAGCGTGTATTCCCGGTTGAAAGACAAGACGCGTGGATGGATGGATGGATGGATGAGAGGAGGAGAGAAGCCGCTGCTGCTGCTCCGTCGCCTTCAGATGAATCTGAGCTGCAGCGCAGAGAAAAGCCTCCAGACTTCAGGGTGAGGGGGAGGAAGCAGCCAATCAGAGCTCAGGACTCCCCCTTATCATCCCGCCTCCTTCCCCTCCCTCCCTCCCTCCTCCCGTCTCGTCCTCCCCCTTTTCTCTCGTCTTCAATTTCACTTCTCTTTTCCTTTTTACTCCCTCTTTCTCCCACTCAGGGTTTTTCCATCAGTTTCTCTCTCACACGTTTCATTTCAGAGAAATTTAATTTGACCTCTGAAGAGATTCGAATAAATACACGAACAATGATGGTGTAATAAACAAAATTAATAATAATCATTCACAATGATAATAGTACTACTACTACGACATATACTAATAATAGCTATTATTATTATTATTATTCATATAATAAAATATATTGACTGAACCGAGTGGCAGATTTGAATGAATGTATAATAATATAAATAATAACATTAACAAGGGTAATAGTACTACTGCTACAACTACTACTTACAATATTTATTACTATTATTGTTATTCATATAATAAAATATATAATGACTACACTGAGAGTCTGCAGGATAATAAAAATATAAATAATAACAACAATAATAACAACATTACCAATGATAATAGGACTACCACTAATTAAAACAGCTATTATCGTCATTATGATTATTACTGTGGGGACAGTGAATGACTGTAGGCGATCAGATTCTTCTAATAGTTAATTAAGTCTTCACCCGTGTGATTGAATGAGTTACTAACCCACATTTCCATTCAGAGAACCGCGCTGCTAGCATCGCTAAAAACTCTAATGTCGCCATGACAATAAAATCACACTGCAATAAAAATGCTCACTAATAAGCAGTTATGCATCCTGAGCTGTATGTTTAATGTTGCGTGTTTTAATTGACCTGCCACATAAATATTTTCACATTATTCTCCTGCCGTCCGTCCTCTTTTCATCCCGACACCTCCCTCCGCCCTTTTTCCATTTTGTATATCTGCATCCCTCATTTCAATTAACTAAATTTTCATAAAACAACAAAAGAAACAGATCATAATTATATTGATGGAAGAGCTGAAAGAACAAAACATCTCGCTCAGTACTTGTCCGAAATAATTCAAGGCAACAACCGTTTGATTGGGCGACATCGAGAGGAAACAGAAGCTGCTGTTCTCACACGATGTAAAGTCCAGAGCGAGGATGAATCATTGGATTTCTATTTTATTTATTTTTTTTTAATGTGTACGGATTAAGTGAAATAATCACGCGAACCACAATCATATTGAAATGACAACTGTATTAAATCCCCCGACGCAGCGTTCTCTGTCAAACTCTATCTGCTGTGTTACACAGGACTGTTGGGTGGTTAATAATTTAGTCGTCTTTATGTATTTTGCCCTTTTTTATATTTATTCAAACCAGATGAGATAAGAGCAAATAAAACAACCTGAGGGGAAAACAGCAAGAAGCTGTAAATTCTGTTTTATGTCTAATTTAATTTGAGCAAACGCTTCCTGACAGATCTTCTTATCTACAAAAACAGGCTCCTGTACGAGTAACGTGTGTTCAAACAATAAAGAAAGGTGACTTGTGCACGGACTAGATACCGGATGTCTGTTTGCGCTCGGTGGATTTCCTCCTGGTTTACGAGCAGAGTAATAAGCCTCGGTAAAATAACGGTGAATCATCCCAAATCTTGTCAGCATCCAGTGGCATTACGTAACATGGGATTAACGCAGATTTATGTATATGCAGTAATCCTGCCGCTCTCTCGCTTTAAAGACTGCACACGAGGTCGAGATCAAGATTGAGGCTCAAACAGGAAGTTCAGGTCTGGATCATGTTTTCTTTTCCGGTGTTCGACATTTTTCTCTTGTATTGCAAAAAAAAAAAAAAAAAAGATTGTTAAATAAACGATGATCAGAGCTGATCAGGAATAATAGAATTTGAATATTGGGACTTTAACCAAACATTCAAATCGATGTCAGTTTGGGTCTGTAGCTGTTTTGATCAACTTTAACAAATGACACTGACTGTTTTTTGTTTCTTCATCAGTGGCAAACCTTCGCCTCCTGTCCGTTTTGAGGAGGCGAATAAAAACATTCACTTCCTGTGGCGAGACAAATTGCAGCGTGGCTTTTGTTTGGAGTTTAACTCTGGTGGCCGTGCCCTTACACAATTATTCTGGCATCAAATTCAAAGCGCCACAGTCAGTGGTCACAGACCAAAATGTCTCTGGATGAAACTGGAGAGACAAAAACCCTCAGAGCAACAAAATGCGAATCAACGAAAGCTATAAACTTTGTTGTTGTTGGTTCTTTTCCGTTTCGTTAAATAGTTTCTCAATAGACGGTTAAACGGACCTGTCAACACTAGCTCACCCATCTTGGTTGTTAATGAAGACGCTTTAGCGACACAATGTGTGTCGGCTGTCAGGCATCACAGATAAATATTTGTGATCGGCCCAACCCGTCTCGGGGGGGGGGGGGGGGGGGGGGGGGGGGGGGGGGGGTGTGAATAAACCTGAGTTTGCTGACTGGTCTGGTTTCCAGGCTGCGACACAACACCACCCTGACCAGTGTAGATTACAATCAGGTTTTAGCATTTCAAAAGTTCAAGGAAGCGGAGCTGTTCCATTTCAGCTCGTTCACACTCAGGACGGCTTGTGTTGGAAGAGTCGAGTGAAAGATTCCAGTTTGTCTGTTCGGGGAACAATCGGCACAGAGCAGCTACCCAGAGGTTTAATAAACTGGATTTAAATGTGAGTGTAACAAGAAGGGGGGGGGGTTGTTTTGTTTAAATCACTGAAGCTTTAACAGCAAAAATAAATCACTCACGTAATGTGGATTCGTTCACATGCGACGGGACTTAAAGCATCAGCTGTTCACTCTTATGGAAACAGAGCCTGAATGGAATGTGAGGAGTGTGTCTAAGGTCTCTTATGTAACCGTGACATGGATTTGAAAATGTTCCTGCAAGGACATAAACAAACATCGACTATAAGTCTGTACTGTGTTCCCAAAATAGCACGGGCAGAGCTGAGCAGTGAAGACAATCACCAGGGCTATACAGTAACATGATTCCCATGTGAGCCACCAGGGTCACAGGCCAGCGTCGTGTTCACGGACAAACATCCAGTGGGAGAGCAGATGTTCTAAAGAAACATTCAAACAGGCTGAGGAGCAAACGGTTGAAAATATCGAGGTTTTAATTTCTGTAAAAGTGCATGAATCGATTAAATTACATTTGGATCAATCAACGTGTTGAACCCATGTTGTCCCAGGGACCAGGGAGAAAAGCTTGTTTTTCATTTTCCTAAGTTTTCTGAGCAAAACAACCAACCTGCAAGTTTGAGGGTCTTTTCCTGTTTTTGGTTCTGTGCAAATCTCACTGCAAGCGACACAGAGTTCACCGAGTTCACACCACACGACCTGTTGTCCTGTGATCAGGAGTCTTGCAGTCATTGGGAGTTCAGTGCAGATTCTGGGCTGTGAACTCGGATCTGAGACCTGAAACCAAACTGCCCTCAACGTGTCGTTTTGCATGATCACTGCCGTTGTTTGGTTCCACCTGAGCTCAACTATTCCACTCTTTGGCTCAAACATTTAAAAAATCCTCAAGCGACCTAGTTTCTGTTTTTGTCAGTGTTGTGACTCGGACCGGTCGCTGCCTCTGGTACAGTCTGGCTGCCTCCACATTTACACCCATGTTCTCTGCCCAGACTGGTGAGGAGCTCCAGGACTCGGATCTCGTGCTCCATGCGAGCTTTCTCCCTCCTCTCCTCCCTCTCAGCCGTCTCCCTCTGCCGACGCTCCTCTCTCTCCAGCCACTTGGTCAGGAGCTCCTGGTGCCAGCGAGCCTGCTCCTGCCGCTGGCTCTCCAGCTGCACCAGCAGGCCCCGGGTGTCCGACACCAGCCGCTGGAAGCTCACCAGCAGGTGCTTGAGGACGGGTTCCGTGCCGGGGGACGCAAGGTGATGGCGGCCAGAAGTGGGGAGGGTGATAGGATCTGGTGGTGCAGGAAGAGGAGAAACGGCGGGCTGGGTAAGAGGAGGAGGGGGAGGAGATGGTGGCGGGTGCACGACGTGTGGGGAAGGAGAGCTGAAGCTGTTTTCCACTGGAGAACCTGACACAGGATAATAAAAACAAGAAATGAATCTGAAACTGTTTTAATCAATAAATCCTGACAAACATTTGTATATTTGATGATTTTCTTCACTTCATTTGAAATGAAGCGTCTTAAGGTTCAAGACAGCTGATGGTAAAATAACAACCATTTAAAGATGTCACTGTGGACTAAATCATTTCTTAAACTCAATCATAAAATATGAATCAACATGACGACATATTTATTAACATCTCGTTTCATTTGAAGCTTTGCTGAGCTGAGTCAAAGTAAAATATCAACAGAACACACGAAAGAAAAATTCCTGATTATTTCAGTGAAATATTTCACTTTACTGAAATTTGGTGCAAAGAATTTGAATTTAAATAAATACACTACCTTGCTAATAATAAAATATTAAAAGTAGAAATTAATACTTAAAAAATATTGTAATAACATAATAAAATGGTTTTTTTTATAACATTAATATAACAATCAATACATACCACTTATCTCCTGATGAACAGTTGATTCCAGATAAACTTGGTGGGATCTGTCTCTCGGACATTGTGAGAATCCTGCGTCCATGAACTCAAACTCATCCGTTGAATCTTCTCTCTCCTCCAACTTCACTTCAGAGCTGAGCTGCCAAGACTGACGAGCTCCTCTCACCTCCACAGAGCTCGACCGTTGTCTCCCCGTCCTCCCCAAAGGACCGAAATGGTGACCGCCGATCTCAGTATTAGAGTTAAAATCTTGTGGGATGCTTCCTGTCCTGTCGATGCCGTCTGCCATCTGTTCCGAAGAAGAAAATAACGACCCTCCCTCTCCTCCCACTGACCTCCGTCCCAACACAGCATCCATCTCTGCAAAGTATTTAAAAGTGCACTGCTGCGCGCTGTTGACGCTCCTCTGGAGTTTGGCCCTCACGTAATTGGCCTTGAGAGTTTTCACCCGAAGCCGGCATTGGTGCGGACTCCGAGCGAAGCCCATTTCACTCATGCGGGCTGAAAGGTGTTTGAAAACATGGCGGTTGCGGAGGTTTTCTGCCAGGCTCTTCTGGACACGCTCGTCGCTCCAGGCGCAGAGCAGCACCTGCGTTTCCTCCACCGTCCAGTTAACAGAGCGTTCGGCCTCTCGCTTCCCTGCACAGAGATTTCAATGTGTTGTTGAAATGCTCTAAACACATAAAAACATGTTGTATTCAAGTCTGAGGTGTTTGTTCTCAAAACGATTGAACTAAATCATTCGAGAGGAAATGACTTACTGCAGGATTGCTGTATTATGCAAGACTTTGTATAGCTGCAGTTATTTATCTTTAAATCTGTATTAATATTTGGCTTCCATCACCTGTATCTTTCAATCACCTTGTACTTGCAATACTTGTATTATGAATACATCCATTAGCACAGTCACAGTACATTCCTATAATCTTGTGTTTGACTGTTTTATGTGCTACTGAACGCCTACATTTCCCTCAGGATCAAGTATCTATCTATTAGACTGTATTAACTTCTGTCAGGTGTACCTAATAAACTGGCAGCAGTGTGTCGTTATCGCAGTTTGAACTGTGAGGATCTGACTCCAGCAGCGATTCACAGAAACAGGCCTCCGCTCATTTTATCCTCAAACCAGGACACTGAGAATCATCACATTACAACCATCAAGAGCAAACCTGCAGCTGTTCAGCTTCTTCCTCAGGCAAAATAATCTGAGACTTCAGCTCAGGTGAAGACACACACTGACTGTACACGAGCACATTTTCAGTCACACTGAGAAATTAGAAGACAACAAGGAGTTCAGAGTTTTCACATTCAGATGATAACGAAGAGCATCACAGCTTTAAAGTCTCCTGATAACACCAGGGAGTCAGTGTCTGTCAGCGCTGCTCTGCACAGTCACCGTTTCAATTCATCCTCAGCTGAAGTCAGATCCTCACATTGGCCAATCAGAAGTACAGGGCTAGCTAACATGCTAACTCGGATACACGCATCGCAACACAACAGGGGGCTCGTGTGTTATTGAAGTCGCGACGGGTGGACATTAGTGAGATAAGAGAACAATTCATAGTTCACCGACTTCAGAAGAGAGTGAAACCGACCGACTGAGACACTTCCGCCTCCCACAACAACATCCGGAGCTAACGTTAGCAGCTAGCGGACCTAGCTGTTAGCTCGGCCGTGTGAGGAGCAGCAGAATGAAACATGTCGGCGGTTCTGTGCTTCTCTTACTTCTCGTTGTCGACACGGAGTTTGTGGAGTTGATCATCGGAGGATTCATCTCGACGAGCCGCAGCAATGTAAACAAACGCTCCTCTCTTCCGGGTGACGCAGCGCGACGCGTGACGTGTTTCCGGTCAGGCGCAACAGAGAAATTAGCGAATAAAAGGAAAAATCTAAAAAATAATGAAAAATAAATAAAAATACATTTATAGTCTGACATTTTAAATTCGATATAAAGATAAAACTGTGTAAAATAATAAAATAAATATATAATAAACTTCAACTTTTGTAGTTTAGTTAAAGTTTTCAACCTGGCTTTATTATTGGCTGTTTTGATATTAGGGGTGAAGCTGGACAAGCGTTGCTGCTTCTCTCATTTGTGAATTTATCTGTTTTGTTCTTCCTCTGATTTTTTTCTACATATGTATTTTATGTTTTTATTAAATGTTTGAAAGAGATAAACAAATAAAATCAATCAAACTTTATTTATACAGCACCATTCACGCAGGTTAGTGCAAAGTGCTTCACACATGATTGACAACATGACACTAAGACAATTTAAGTCTAATGCACGTCCAATGGATGATCGGGTGAATGCAGTTTTGACTGCAAAAGCTCTTTAGAAATACAGACCACTGCATTTGCAAAAGACGAGGACCCGTAGAGAGACTGCGTATTAGTTTCAAACATCACAGAAATGGCAGAAACATGTCAGCGTGAGGCGGCTTATGGGAGTCGGGGGTTGAGATTTAAGTCAAACACTAATGAGGTGTGATCACAGAGACAAAAGCACGGCATGAAAAAATGCAGCCACCTCATTCATTTCAATGAAACAGCAGTTGGCACAGTGGGATCCCACCACAGAGACCTCGGGCATAAACCGGCCTCAACCTTCGCCACAGCACAATCCCATGTACGGGAGTGGTCAGGCGATGGACATGGATTGATGTCTCACATGTCTCATGTCTCATGTGGACAGACTTCAGTCTGAAAACGTTTCTTTCAAACATGGATGGAGCCAATGTTATGAATGGTCACGTGATGTGAATTTCCAGATGTGATTGGACGACCTCTGATGTGGATCGCTGTAGTTTTAAAATTAAAATGTATTCGTGTGGATGTTGCCCAAGGTGCATTCACCTGAGTGTGAGCAGTGACGGCCCCAGAGACCAAATTCATCTGTAGTTTGAATAACAAGAGGAGCACATCAGGAGGAAACAGCTCCTGAAGGAGGTGATAATGGTTTGTCTCTGCGTTCTCTGCTGAGAGCATTAAGACCTCTGGAGTCGCTTCTTCCATTTCACGTCTTTCATCCACAAACACGGCGATTAGTGGGGGAGGGTGGGGGTGAGGGTGGGGGTGAGGGTGGGGAGGTTAAAGTGCTGTTAATGATTCAGTCTGCTCTCGTGCATCACATTTGCATGTTGAGCTTTCAGCCTTTGTTCTGTGACACAGTGACTTTAACAGTAATGTCTTTGACGTCCATACTCTGAGCCCATTCTCCTCTGTCTCCTCATTGTGTTGCAGTGAATCATGTCATACATATATACATACATATATATATAAATATACTTATGTATAAGAAAATGACCTCTTTGGTGAAATTCTCTCCGTTGCCACTTCACAAAGATTTAGATTTGTTGAATCAACCATTTTCCCAGTGTCGGTTCTTAACACCAAAAGCTCTCAAATCTCTGGACAACAACTACGGACGATACTTTGAGACATTTTGCACAACAGACATGAGAAGGTCTGATTCTGTCGTTTCAATCCTGGGACCAGCGACAGGCCCTGAAGCGGAAGGTTCACGACTCAGTGCTGAGTCATCACAGCATTAGGTAATTACAGAGGCAGAGGGGAGCAGAGACAGTCGACTGGACATTCATCTCTTCACTCACATGTACCTCCAGGCTGTTCCCCACTGGCCTGCACAGGAACATCAGAAACTCTCACGCACAATTCCAATCACGCACACGCAAACACACACACACACACTCTGGCAAAGCCTCTGACAAACACACACACACACACACCTGGAGAGTCTTGTGTGTGATTTGTGGTGCAGAAAACCAGGTCAGCGAGCACACATCACAGTGAGGTAAGATCAGGTACGGGCGGCTCACACGCTGGGGATGTTTGCGTCAGCAGCGGCCGCAGTGGAAGTGAGGTGCCTTGCTGCTGTGGAGGCTCCCTGCCTGCACGCTGCTCTTTGGCGTGGCTCCATCTTCAGCCCTTTCATGTCTCCTGACAACCAGCAGCAGTTGTTTAGATCAGCCGCTCGCAAACTTTCACACCACATGCAAACAAAGACTCGACATGGGAGCTGTGCAGCTATTCCTGGAATCTGTGTTTTTTTCTCTCTCTCCAGCTTTTAGTCTCCTAAGAATCAAAGTGATGTCAACTGGAGCCCTTGTTACAAGTGTTGTTCCTGCAGAGCAACCCTGTGTGTAGTAAAAAAAATATATTTTTTAATACAAATTCTCATGTCTAGACTTCAAGATTCAAAGACCAATCCTGAAACATTTGAAAAACGAGAATGTCCCTCAACAATTTGTACAGTTTAGATGAAACACACTGGTGAAACCATCACCCACTCATAAATATCAGTCCCCTTAATGTGCCTGATTTCTTTCATCAAGATCCATGAATTATTATCTGGGGAAATGAAAATGAAATGAAAAACACATCAGACATCACAATGTGAGAAAAGTGATGAAAATCTGGACACTGCATTCTTACATGGACTCACTCTGACATTTGACCAGGAGGACTGACGGGGAAGGTTCCAGAAAATGTCCAGAGCAACTGACTCTGACTTCTGCATTCTCACTTTCAGCCCCTCCGCATCATTTCTGAAAAATGTCCAGACTTCAGTGCAGGTCTGAAAACTACATAAATGTACAAGGCGATATATTTTTGAAAGGCACCTTATCTCTTAATTTATAAAAATCAAACGGACACACACCCCTCAGCATCACAGATCTTCTGGTGACCACGCAAACGGCCCATTGCCAACACTGAAAAACAGAAAAAATCCCATGTCTGTGGGTGGTGATCGAGAGCTTATCATGGTCTGTTGATATTGCAGCAGAAATCGTTGCGCTGTAGCTTTGATTTGCGACTGTGCAGCACATGCCCGTGCAACAGGGCGGGACACAGACCCACAGAATCTCAAAACGTACACGCAGGTCATTTATCAGACATACAAGTGGGCTCTGTTGTGATGTGGAGCTGTGAGCTTTACTCTCTCAAATGAATTACAGAACTCTTGGTCCCGCGCCCGCACGCCCTCTAATTTGCTCGCATTTTTATAGTAGCCACCAATTTGCAGAGGCCACTGTGACCAACAGCGAACTTACTGCAGAGCATCTGCGCTTCAGAACATTTCTTATGGACACCAGATGCCTGCATGTGAAAAACATCCCGTCCGCTGTGATGTATTCAGCAGCGCAGATCAATTAGAGACGAAGCGCCAGGGAGCATCTGGGGAAGTGTGTGGTGAAGGTTTGGCTTCGGTGGAAAACACCATGTGAAGGCAGATTTCTCCAGATCTACTGTGTGAACATCCAGAGCACCTTTCTGTTTGTCAGCACACGAAGCTAAAATTATCTCCGGTCCCATGTCACACTTCCTGTACTGTACGTCTTATTCGAGTCACAGTCATCTGCAAATGTGTGCAACTCTACAGGCATTTCCATCTGCAATTCCTTCCTCCTTTGTTTTCACGAGCTGAAACTTCAAACAGGAACCGAGGAGCTAAAAGTGGAACAAAGACTTTAAAGCCTCCTAAATATAGTTGCACATATTTGTGATCGTAGAGAAATAGTTGCATTCCTCCTGGTTGGGTTTTTACAACATTAAAAAGGAAATACTATTGAAGTGACGTAATAAACATGACTGAACCAGTAAATAGCTGAATGAATGATTCTCTTGTCGGGCCTCCACACTGTCGACCTGCCATGGTGGAGCACGGCCGCCGTGGTTAATGATATTAAGGTTTCCTGAATCAGGAACACTGTGGTTCTGTAACGGAGCCTCGGTCAGTGGCCGCAGGATCAAGTCCGCGTTGATATCTTCAGATATCGGCGGCCACTGACCGAGGCTCCTTGGCTGGAATGGAAACGTGATGATTTGCAGGTCAAGAAACTTTTACACATCGAGGTGGAAACTGAGCTGAATTAAGTTAAAAGTAATCAACTCGAATATTGCACTTGTTAAATGTGCTTATTGTTCCCTGACTTCTATGTTTGACCTTCACTGAGCAGAACAAGGTTTGTGTGAGATCAACACACTGATCAGCTGATGAGTGTGAAAAGAGTCTGTGCAGTGCGACTCACGTTCAGACGGAGGATTAAACATGAAGCAGAAGCTCCTGAAGTCTATGAGAAAATGACTGAAGGTTTAAAAACAGAAGCTAAAGAACCGACGGGTGCAGCCAGGGTGGGTTCTTGAATGATGTGAAAGTTCTTTTAAACAGGTTTCTTGATCTCCTGCACATGATATCAGATGACAAACGCCTTTATCACCTCCACTTGGGAAATTGGCTAAATGATCCCATTAGCAGAGGATGGTTTCGATCCATCGACCTCTGGGTTATGGGCCCAGCACGCTTCCGCTGCGCCACTCTGCTGATACTCACCCCATGGGACTCAGACAAACAATGGCTGTCTTAGGAGGCCAGTGACTTGTCCATTAGGCCACAAGGGCTTTAATGACAAACTGAATTACTTAGTGATAATAATTTTTTGACTCTCACTGCTGTAACATTATGGATTAGTTTATGTTATGTTATCTTTTTAATGAACCAGCTACATTAATCTGATGTTAACGTTACACATTCAAATCTAAAACATATAATATAATGATATTATTCTGCATTTTGACTGCTTGGATATTTGAGCGGATACAGGAACAGTTTGTCTGTGAGCTGCAATTGTGGCTCAAGCAAAAGCTTTTGTCCCGATTTGTGAAATATTCTTGACAATGAAACCCACAAAGGTTTATTTCATTCAGTGAACCAGACTCCAGCATCAGACCCTCACCCCCTCCACCATCTTCGGATTCCAGGCTCTGAAAGGAATGCGTCCCCCCCATAAGTCACCGGGGCGACCCCCTTCTGGCGTCCGAGGAATTCCTGGCGTTCGGCTGCTCAGACTGTTTTCACAGCGCGGACAAGTGTCCACGCTCCCTCTGGTAAACTGATCCCGACCACACAGGAGGAGCTCCCTCCCCCCCGAACTACCGTCAGTCAACACCTACTACTCGGGGCACAGCTGATCAAAACCACGTGGAGGAACTGCTGCTTCCAATTCAACCAAGAATGTGCTTATATAACCGTAAAAAAAAAAAGAACTGGGCCACTTCTCCTATGGATCTGAGAGTATAGGGAGCAGAGTGTGATCAGAGACTGAGAAAAGAGGGCGAACGGTAACAGAGAGCATGAAATAACACGACGTGTTAAGTGAAACCAGGACGATGATCTGCCAACTCTCATCACATCAACATCAATCTCACACTTTCCTTTTCTCATGCAAACAATTTGTCTTTTCCTCTTCCTCTCACGTAGAACCAGGGATTTTTAGTTAAGATAGAAGAAGAGCAACAAATACAACAAAAACACAAAATACTGTTTCGACCATAGACTGGATATAAAGATGGACGACACGACAGCTCCCCAAAGGTGAAGCCAAAATGTCTGGTTTGCCCCCTTGTGGCCGGCTGCGGTATCGGTCACAAACCTGCCCCCTCAGTCTTTATCTCCTGAATGGATCTAACAAAAATGCTAAATACACGTTAAATGAATGTTACTCAAAGACGAGTTCTGTCATTTTAGCTAGTTCTGCTAATTTTTCCCGATATCCATACATACTGAGGTATTTTGGCTTCATTTCTTTACATACGACCTCAAAATGAGACCCGTTCTCTCGTGTCTACGTTTAAAATATTCTCAAAACATCGTGTTATATCTCCTAACGCGACACTTTAATTAGACCTATGGGAGTGAAAAACGTTTTTTCACTGTAATAGCCTGGAGAGAAACTGAACAACGTTTGAAACAAACGGATCTGATCTGTTTCCAGGCTTGTCTCTCTGTGTTTCTACAGCTGTCCCCAGCCTCGTCTCCCACCGTGCACAGACTGTCCCTTCACACCGTCATAAAAGACATCTCTCGCTCGTTCCTGCAGATCAGCCTCAGATTTCACGGACGAGGTCGGACACCAACGTTTCCTCTGTTCGACAGTGTTGAGGAAAAATCCGGCAACAGAGATACAACGTAATCCAGATGAGGAAAGACAATGGAAAACAATAGAGTCTAAATTAGGTTCCATTCATTTACTCCACAAATATCTTATTGAACTGGCATATATGTATTTATATAACAAGTATTATAACTTATACTTGTGATGTGAGATATACAGGTGCTTATATTCTAAGTGAAAAAGAAAGTAGAAGGTAAATATTTTCTACATGAAACACATCAGCAGAAACTGTTATGTAACCTGGCAACTAATATCTGGTAGATTATTGGTGACTGATAACACGATCAGGAAGTGGGTGACTGCATAGTTTCCAAAAGTCTTGAGTTTCTGTTCGTCCAGACTGAGACAAAACTTTCAAACTAAAACGGGATCAGCAGCTTTTCCAAATGTAGAAAAGAACCAGAAAGCTTTTCCAAAAATACTGATGTCATTTAGGAAATGGTTCAGACTTATCGACCTTACACGCATCTTGGTTTTGATGACACCCTAAAATCAATATGATGGAACATGTAAAAAAAAAAAAAAAAAATCAATGTAACCTGCTCATTTTATGCGAGACACATAAATCCACATGTCAGCACGTGGTTGAAACATTTCAACGTTTCCGTCCTGGGTCATTTGTAAGAGAAGAAACATTTGTATGTTCCTGCAGTGAAACACCTGCTTCTCCTCATCACGAATAAAAAAGAAAAAGCTCCTGATCTCTGCGCTGAAGACAGATTATTACCAGACTCTGCAGCGGTTGGAGAAGGCAGGTGCTCTGGCATCAAGACGAGCGGTGAAGACGAGCGGTGAAGATGCAGCAGCGTCGCCAAACACTAATATCATTAACTGCATAAAAACACAGAGGAGCACGGCTGGAGGAGCAGAGGTCACTGGTTAATTAGCCTGAGCAGCTGGTAGACTGTATGTGTGTGTGTGTGTGTGTGTGTGTGTGTGTGTGTGTGTGTGTGTGTGTGTGTGTGTGTGTGTGTGTGTGTGTGTTTAATTCACCGAGGGTTTTATTGGTTTGACACGATGATCTAAGACATTGTCAGAGCAGAGGGTGATAAATGAAAATAAACTAAAATCATTAAAAAATAAAATCATTCACCTCCTTTTATAAAAGATTTTTGCCTTTGATGACAAAGCTGAATGTTTTTATCCCCCGGCAACAGAATAAAACAAAATAATCATATTTTCTTTGCACATTTGATTTGTTTGTAGTTCTTTTAGATCTAAAGGGTGTAACATTAAATACATGAAATGTTAATTAAAAGTAAACTACAAAAGTGCTCGAGCCTGATTTACAGAAACGGTACATTGCCAACAAAGCTTATCATCGACCTCCATCTTAGAACATCAGAGTTTATCAAATATACGGGACAATGGTATTTTACTCCTCTCGCATCCAAACAGAGGGAGTCAGATGTTCCCTGGATCTGTTTTTATTTCATGTGTTTGCGTTGTGGGGGAAGTGACTTGAGGAAACCAGGGAAACAATGAGACGCCACCAAAACAAACCGCCCCACCCAACTCGACCCAACTCGACCCGGCCTCCTCCTCTTCCTTTTCTCGCCCTTCCTCCCGTCATGACGATGAGGACAGTGGGTGAGAGGACGCCCCGCCCGGGATCAATAGAAACAGTCAGCGTGTGTGTATGTGCACAAAGGAATAAGGAGGAGCAGGGACGTGTTTACATGAACTGAACTCATGTGAAATCAGTGTTCACACTCCACCATGAATTCATTTGTATGTTGCGTCGACTAGAGTTTGAACTGTTGGCTAACGAACACGCTACCACAGCCATGTAGAGAGCGTGTTGCCACCAGAGTCTCATGTTGACTAAGCACATGTGGTAATGTTCACGTTGCCTGGGAGCCGGGAAACAGTGTCAGTACAGAGCTCGGGCACAGAAATCTAATGAGGTGATTGCCGCTGGATTATAACTCAACCATCGTTCGACGAAACTGAAAAGTCTGAAGCTCTGGAACGAACAAGGTGTGAAGTGTCCCTGAGGGTCAGAGAACCCAGTGGGAAGTCAGTGACTGGAGCCACTTGATGAGAAATGTGTTTTGGTCGGTGACAGATGATGGAAGTGCTTCTGTTCCATTACCCAAACCTTCAGTCCACGGTGACGAAGGGTCCGGCCGGGTATTAGAAGAATGGATTTTTCAATTTTTCCGTCTCCCAGTTTATCAGGAAGACAATTTTTGAGGGCTGCATTTTTCTCTGAGATGAACGAACGTCACAGAGGCTCCATCATGAGTCTGACCCTGCTCTGACCTCCGAGGGAAGTTCTGAGAGAGCTGAAAGATTAACTTTACTTATCACTTGTTGTATTATTATAGATTTGCCTTTTTTAATGTGTCGGCGCTCACAGCACGTAGCTACAGGCGGCGGTTTTGTTTTAATATTAAAACAGAGAGAAACTCTCCCTCCCAGCCTGTACACCAGTCTGATAGTAAATCATTATGCCTCTTGACAAATGGTGCAGTCGTGGTGTGTGATGTAAGATGTTTATCAGTTTATATTTCTTGGCACAGCCGCCATCAAAAACACGACATGCGGAGCTACACCTCATTTAGAGAGTATTTATTTCAGATGTGGTTTCACATTCTTTGAACAGACAGAATACTTGAAAGGAAGAAATAATGGGAATAGTTAAAGAAAAAAGCGAAGTTGCTCTACATTCACTGATAAACGTCACGACGCAAACATGTCTGCGTCGTCTGAGGCCTCTCCGGTGGAGCCCGCCTTGTCTTTGAATCACCGATCTGGTGACGCACAGACGGAAAAAATGGATAAACAGTCGGAAGCAGGGATTCTTCTGCATGGTCACGTCTCCAGTGTGTGTCTGCAAGTGTGTACAGACCCGTTTGTGTGTGTGTGTGTGTGTGTTCAGCCTAGCAGGCGAGTATCGGCATTGTGACTAATGAGTCTCAGGCTCAGCAGGTCACAATTCAACTAACTCCGACAAACACACAAACTCACATGCATGAATTCTCCCACTCACTCCTTCACACACGCATACAGTACGAATTCACCGCACCGCCACCCACTGGCCGGTCATCGGTGGCTCCGGAGGAGAAGCCTCGGGCCGAGGCTCTTCAGTCAAGTGCCACACATTGTGAGCTGCAGCTGCAGAGGAACACTGCAGTCCCAAAAAACCAGCGCAGCGCTAATCTGCGGATACACAATCTCAACAGCTCCTTTCATCCAGCAGTCCGGCCCGGAGAGACGGAACCACCCACACAAAGAAAGTGGAAGAATGTCCAGGATTACATCATTTGTCGGCTTTATGTAAGAGCAAGGGCGAGTCAGTCAGTTGGAACAGTCCTTTTTAGGGCTCTTCACTCTCTCCGACCGTCTCTCTCTCTCTCTCTCTCTCTCCGACTGGGTGACTGGATGGGCGGATGGTTTGTGTGCCACTGGCGATGCCCCAGAGCGGTACCTCTGTGACAAAGAGTGGCACAGATGGCGGCCCAGGGCTGGCTGCCGTTCAGGGTACCAAATGGCATGCCACAACAGGTCCAGATGGACTCGGGCTCTCGGGTTTTATTTTTGCCTCTGAATAGATGGTGGATAAACAGCGAGACAGACACGGGAGTGAAGAAATAAGAGAGAGAAGACAGGGAGGCCGGAGGGCAGGGGAACAATGGCTGGCCTGCAATGTGAGAGAAGTGAAAGAATAAATAGACGGGGGAAAAGGATCTGGTGGAGAAGTGGGAGCGTGAAAAGGCAACGAGATAAACAAATCGATCCCGCTCTCTTCCATCTGTCCACTTTATTCTTTGAAACATTCACCGGCTGCATCTTTCACAGATTTCTCAGCATCAGAGCTGAATCACAAAAGTGATGCCTGACGGAAAATGATCTGACTCCAGGAAATCCATGTCAGGACCGAATGAGGAATCAGCAAGAGTCTGCCGCATTATTATACTTTCAAATATCCCCTTTCTCCTCGGATACAGATATTACGGAAACCACTGTAAGATTTGTCTCTGAACATACGAAGCTGAGAAAGTAAAGTACATTTGCAGAAATAGCCACAGGTGGTACTTCTTTTTGTGCTTATTTCCAATTCGTTTGATGGTTGTTTTTCGGTTCAAACCTGAGAACATGTGGAGCACGAGGGAGCGGTCGAAGGAAAAGTACTAATTTGAGAAATGAAAGAAAGTCCTCCTGGTTCTTTGTGTGGAATATAAGTGTCTGAAGGCTGAGAGTGTTATTTCACAGATCACCCTTCAAGGCAGCAGCCAGGGAATAGAGGCAGCTTTCAGACTGACGAGCTAACAAATGATTTCCCCCCCGCAGGATATTACATTTTCTACAAGAGTCTGGTATCCTTATAAAACATACAACCCACAGGAAACTCTCAAATGCACTGCGGCACCGAGCTTAACCTGGGACGACCCCTGAGCCGCGGTATCGATGTCCACCGTAGATCCGAGGATAGATCGGTTTGAAAGAGGCGTCTGTCCAGTGTTGGAATCTGACGTTGCACAACCTTTGTGAAATAACTCCACGGTTTAAAGGGCGACTTTGTTTCGTTCATCTGGGAAAGAGGGAAACCCGCTGCTCCCTAACGACCATCCACAAATCACGGAGCAGCTCATTCTATTCTTGGCCTCACAATTAGTCTATCGGTGCAGATCCTGTATAATAATCTCTGCATCATGGATTTCTACTCTGAGGGCAGCGACAGGCGACACAAAATAAATCCCAAAATACAGAAGAATTGTCAAATCACTGAATTATACCCATGCAGGGAAATTCCAAAACATTCCACCAAGTTCCGTAATAATCAGTCAGATGGTTTTTGAGTCATCCTGCGACCTGACAAACGAACCTTGACAGATTTAATGATAATCGCCTTAAAGCAACACTAAGAAAAGGTTACTGAGCAAGAGCGCCCCCTGCAGCGAATAAACGTTTCTTTAATAAACTGAAACCTCATCAGTCGCTTGATCGGACGTCATAAAGACATTTCTTTGTATTTCAAATTATAACTGTTATGATAGCAGCCTCCCAGGTTAATCTGGTTAATCTGCCTCCTCTAAACCAGCTATCTGCTTAAAACCAGTTTCTAACTGTTACTGGTTATGATTAATTGGCTCAATGGTGAGTTTGGGTTTGAGGTGTGAGACCAGCAGCTGCTCTGTTGAGAAGGAGCAGTAATAAACAGGTACAAAGTTAAAATGAAACGGTACAAACATGCAGATTTTCCATGCAGCTGCACCTTGAAGGCATCGCTGTCACGTCTCTGCTGCAGGATTCTGGAGCAGCTTGATCGTGTTCAGAAAGTAGACCACACGGAATAAGCCATGAATTATTGAGCTGCAGTAGTATATCGCAGATGAGGCATAACTAGGGCACATTCCAGCTCCGAGACTCGGGGCTTCTGGGAGTTTTCGGAGATGGAATGTGTAGTCGGTTACAGCAGAACAAACTGTACTGTGGCATAATGTACCCGTCTGCACTGTAACACGCTGCCTCCTCTTCCTCCACGTCCTGTGTCAACCCTGCTCAAGTTCAAGTGTGTTTGTACTCGAGGTGTTCCAGACAGCGCGGGTCACTGACGTCACTGTGTTTTACCCTCTGGAGGGAAAAGGAAGTGGCCTGCGTTCAGTTACACCCTGACAATGATAAGGTGCCACACTCACATGAAGTACATGTGCATTCACAATGTATATATGACATATATATATATATATATATATATATAAACGATGCCAAAACAAACAATCAAACATGTAAAATGTTTTTCCCAAAAGGAAAATACTGACATTAGCACTAAATTAATGATCAAGCTTCGACGCCACAGCGTTGGATGGGTACAGGACAGAAAACAACAATAAAGTTGAATATAGACGAACAGTAAAATTATTCTTGCTGCGACTGTGGCTGTGTAAAATCCTGACTCAGTATTTTAAACTCAGCGTGATGATGAAATATAATAACAACTGTGCTCGTAGCCAAATCTGTATTATTTAAAAAGTGCCTCTCTGCCACAGACCTCCTCCTTCTCACAACCGTACCAGAATGTCAGGTTCTCTTTCATCCATCGTTAATATTCTGCTGCTTCTCTCCTGAGAAAGATTTTTGGATGTACTAGGTTGAAATGGGTGGAGAAGGTGAATTCATCAGTGATGTGATGAGACACACAGCAGCTGCAGGATCAGATAATTAAACGTACAATCCTGCTCAGACAAAAAACATCAACACAAACCTCGTGTAATTGAGCTTTGTGCAAACCTTCATTGTTCTTTTTTCATTTTTACAGATGATTTAGTTTCACGTAGATTTTTTTTGTCAGATTTAGCGTTTTTCACAATCGCAACAGAAAGTCACACCTCATAGAAAAATGTCTGGAGATGATCTGACTCATCTTCTCTGGAACACAATTCATCCTGACGCTGCCGTCAAAACATCCACTTTGAAAACAGGCTCCCACCAAAGACACGTCATCGACCAACAAAACGCTCTGTGGAAGATTTGATGCATTTCATCAGGACCGCTGGAGGAACAGTTTGAAATCTCAGCACAAATATGAAATGTGTGCAGGTCATTTCATTTCAGATGATAGAAGATCGCACAGTTAACCATCGTGACTCCTGTCGGGTCGAGAACTGCAGTTTGTCTGCAGAGGTGAGTCATGCAAAGTCAAGGTTTACTACAAAAATCCAATTTCGTATAAACATGTTTCTCAATAATTCAGCTTCTCTGTTAAGCACAAACTAAAAAATGCACAAAAACAAGTTCGAGGATACTTTTAAACCTTTTTAAGGTTTTTTGCTTTCAGACACATTTCATCAGGGAACAACTGAAGTCACTGTGCGACACATCGAGTGTGACTGTGACTGTAAGACACAACGTAAACAAGGATGCGAGATGTTCTCTGCAGTGGGTTAATCCCCCGTAACTTATATAACCGTCAGCTGGAGCACTTTAAAGAAAGACCAGAGAGGATGATCCTTATGGATTACTGGTACTGACAGACCACGATCTGTCTGTGCACGTACACAGCTGTCTGTGTGTGTGTGTGTGTTAATGTAAAGAAATAAACTCAAAACACAAAGTGGGAGACACAGAAACAATCCCCTCACCTCGGTTGGCTGCGTGAACTTCCAGGCAGGATTATCAGTTCCAGGACTGGGGAGTCGATACTCGTGTCCTTCAGGGGAAAGTTTGTCTGAAGTAGCTTCAAAGAGAACAAACTTCTCATGAGAGGGAGAAGAAGAAGAAGCTTCTTCTGACCAACGTGCTCGTTGTTGTTTGAGTCCGATCAGACATGATGATGTATCTCGGTCACAGAATCTCTATATGATGCGTCTTTATTTAGAGAATAATGATCCCATGATCTTTCACTGTCTTCAGTTTCAGTCGCCATGACGATGCCTTCGTGTTGCACACATTCTTTCCCTACAGGGACAAATTAATGTGTGTTTTATAAACCTGCTAATTTAAAAGAGGTTTTAATATGTTTTTTTTAATGTTCCTCTAAACACAAGCTGTATTTTAGGAAAGATCACAAAGATCTAGGATCAGGGCAAGATCATAAAATAATCTGTATCTGAACCACGGTCTTGGTTTTTATCAGGTTCTGGACCAAGAAGAAACTAGAATCAATATTTCTTTTACAGAATCATGTGAGGTCGCTGCGACCTTGACCTTTGATCACTGAAATCTAATAGTTGAGCGTCATTATCGCTGTGAAGTTTCTGGGAATCTTCCACTCGGACATTTGCTTTTTCACATACAGCCCCTGCAGAGAGTTTCAGGAAATGCCTGGACTTCAGTGAGAACGAATGAAATGAAGTGTGCGGTTAGCGACTACACGCCACAACAAGATCAGATCATTTCATGGGAAGCAAAGTGCCCGGAATAATATTTTTTGTTTTCCTTTGCTCCACCATGGTGGCAGACGTCACTCGTACTGGATACAAGTCCCCAAAGATGCCGTGACGAGCTGCTAATTGAGAATCCGTATTTTACTTTGGGCTTTATGTCACTTTCCTCCTCTCTTCGTCTCCTCAGCGTTTCTTCTTTGCTCACCGGGGAATCATATCCTGACAACCCCCCCCCCCGCCCCTCCCCATAGAAAGCCAGGGGAAGTTTGTTCTTCTCCGCGGGGAGAATAATTAGCCTCATCTTCCTCCGTTTGCCGTCTCCTCTCTCTAGCCTCCTTCATGCCCGTGGCAATGTGTGTAAATGAGCTCATCCCGCGCTGCTAGAGAGCTCGTCCACGCTTCGGCTGCATAACAAAGAGTTCAGCTTTTGTTCTGTCGGAGACAACTCCAGTTCTCCAACCTCCTCAATGTCATTCACCGAGAATAACAACAACTCTAAGAAGTAATCGGATGTTGAGAGTTAAAGTTGGAGGAGACGAGGATGGAGGGTCGATCAAGGACTGGAACGAAATGAAGTATAAAAATGATCTATGATATATATATATATATATATATATATGTATATAAATATATGTATATATATACATGTATATATATAATATTCTGTGTAGTTTGATTCACTGTGGAAAGGTTTTTTCGATGATGACATCTGATCACGTTCAATTATTTCCTGAGCAGCTGATTTGGTTTTTAATAAAAACAACAGTCTTGAATATGTAAAGTTTCAGTTTAAGATAAAAATGTTTTTGAACAAAAACAAAGCTGCAGCTGGGATTTTACTAAAGGTCTATGATGGAGGTTCAACATAATCTTCATCATCATCATCCTCTTCATCACCCTCACATTATCCTCATCTTCATCAGCCTCATCTTCATCACTCACATCATCCTCATCTTCATCATCATCCTCATTATCTCAGTGGAAACTACAGCTCAAGGTTGATATCTGATAGCGGCTATGTTTGCAATATGTCAGCTGATCGTGGACATACACACAATGCACACATACAAATATGTAAATATAAAGTATATTCAACACATATTTAAATCCTTATTTTCCTTTTTCACACAGCTTGAATCCACAGGTAACAGTTTCTGGTTTGCATATTTTACAATGAAAGACTTTGGATTTCAATCGACCACGTTTAGTTTTAGAGTTATTCTCTCGTCAGGTTCTAAAAGAGGTTTAGAATCTCAATCAAACAAATGACGACCGTCTGCAATGATCCACATTTCCATCCTGCTCCCTGAACCAGGCGGAGTCTTATCCATACTAAACATACAGAGCAGAGCGGTCCTCTGGCAGAGCAGCAGCTGTGGTCAGCTCTTCAAAAGCAGCATCGTGGAATGGTTGTGCTCAAAGCCGACAGCAGGAGGTTCAAATGTGGCCTTTGCAGATCAAACAGCTACTGTCGCCTCGGGGCGTCTGAGGCCGGGCTCGCTGAACCGTGGCATTTGGAGCTCGCACAGCGAGGTATGAATACGTAGCTGCGAGTTTCTTAAAGAACAAAAAAAAGTACTTGACTTCCTGTGTGCTTAAAAAAAACAAAACAGGACGGGGAGGTTGCAGAGGGGACAGCGGTAGCCTTGAGTCAGAGAGACACACCAGTGACCGGAGGGTCGCTGCTCCCTGAGTCCCAGACCTGGAAACACAGAACGATGCTGTTCTCTTCCTGCTGTCACGCTGCCCTTGAGCAAGGAACTAAATTCTCAATTGGCCGGCTGCAGCTTTAGTAATTGTACTCAGCGGTTTCCAGTAGGAACATCTAACATGGAGCGGTGATGCAGAAAGAGCAGCAAAGTCATGATCACTGACCTTTATTAACCCTGCCTCCTCCGTGTTAGGAGAGAGGACATGGACCAAACTAAGAAGTAAAATATATACATTATCCAGTCATTATAGGTCGTTCTCATCACACTGACGTCTGCTCATTTCTCCAGAAAGTTTGGTTTTAATTAGTTATTGGATGATATAAAAAAGGGGTGAATGTGATGATTGACAGCTGAGGCTCACCCACACCCCTCATCGCTACTCCGCAAACTACGGCTCCAGAATTTGACGTATCCATGAGATTTTGGCTTCATTTCAGATTTGCTCCGTGGAACCTCACATCTATACCCAGACCACTGCTCTCGGACATCTTGATCTTCATTTCTGGACGATGGGAGGGAAAGTGGAGACGCATTGTCCATCTTTATCATCGGCCCACGATGCAGCAGAACGTCCTCTGTAAAGTCTTCTCGTTGCATAACTATGCCCCGTATCAGAAATGATCTCTTGACGTCACATCCTGTGTCAAACTCTAATCTGTAGATGTGAGGAGTCCAGCGTCCAAGAGTCCGAGGAGGAGCTGCCTCGGGCTCTCAGTAATCCTCGCCGCCGTCAAAGGTCCGTTAGATAACCAGTGTTTTGAATCTGCACGGCGTGACCCAGAACTGTTTGTGCAACTCTTTTTCCAGGCCGGAGCCATGAAGCCAGACTTCGCAGCTCGGTGACATGTTTGCATTTCAGAGTGGGTCGCTGTGTGATGGAAAGTCGTCGGGCTGATATGAGTCTCGCAGTTTAGTTCCAGTGAGCGGTTCACAGAGGTTCACCAGAGCAGCGCTGAGCAGATCTGGAGTCTGGTCTTCAAAAAACAGGTCAAAGATTCTTTTTTCGGTCTCGGTCGAAAAGATTCAGCGACAAATATCTCAGCTACCGTGGGATGAGTTGCTGTGAAACCAGATTCACGCCCCTGACACGATGACCTGCATTAACCTGTGACCCATAAACATCTTGTGTAGTTACCTGCAAAAAAACCAAGACATGACACCACGACTCACTCACACTAACACCAACTTGTCCTGTTTAAACCCTCACCACTGTTTCTATTAGTCCTGATCAAAGTGCATTCAGAGCTCGGTCAAGGATTCGGTCAGTTTTTTTTTTAGGCCTGTTCATTTTTTTTCTTTGATCAGTTTGATCCTGATTTAAATTTTAAAAAACTCCCATAAATTATTAAGTGAAAGTTCTTTTATGACCGACTGTGAAAACATCACAGTCGGTCAGCCTCACACACAACACTGAGAACTCTGGCCTCTTTTGATAAATGAGAAAAAAGTTTTGTAAAGTTTGAAAATCATGTTATTCCTCATATATCAACACACTCTATGTTGTATAGTGTGTCACATCTATACAAACTTGACGAGGTATTTAAATATATTTACGCTTTGTCACGAGGTGCGTTTGCATCAGTATTTTAAAATCTTGTAATATCAGAATAAATCATTTGTTTCGGTGAAAACTAAAAGCAGCTATTACGACATGTAAGGTTTCTTTTTTGTGATCCAGGTGTGGAGAGTTAAGGAAAGACTGAGAGTTGAGGTTAATCCACTTTATAAAGAAGAACTCACTCCAGTGACAAAAGCGTTAAGTTAAAAATGTGATGTTTTTAAATCATACTCAGACGTTTCACTGCATCACAGTTGAGTGAAAGTTGTTATTTGTATAAACGGTAACTCGACAGTTTCTCGTTTAAGCCGTGGGACCGTGGAGGTGGCGACGTTACCGACGACCTGACGACAAGAAAATCACTGTTGACTGGATCCTCGTCTCGTTTCTGTCTTCTCTAACGTTTCACCTCTCTGGTCGAGCCCCAGGTGTTTCTGCTGCTCTCCGCCAGCTAATTGGTCAATTATCATTATTGTGTGGTGGGCTGCAGAGACACACACACACACACACACACACACACACACACACACACAAACCCTTCCATTATTCATTCTGCTGCCCACCTAAGGGAGTTATTAGAGGAGTGGGAAATGAGTCGATTCCTGATCCTTCTCTATGTGTTTGAACTCGACCTCCATGTTTCTCACACACACACGTTCAGTTCACTTACAGAATCAAATCCATCTGAAGTAAAGAGTCGGGACAAGATTTGAAAAATTCTGCTATTTAAAGAAATGATTTGGGAATAAAACGTGGAAACAGATTTTTTTTATGTCTTCAGAATAAAATCAAGTGACCGTGGAACTGTTTGACAGAAGCTGTGACACAGTGAGTATGTGAGACATGTTCAGAATGTTGACTGACAGACGAGGGTCAGGAATCTTTTTAAATGAGAACAAGCTTATTTTAATTCTGTAGATAACAACAAGGTTCGACAGATACTCTCAATTCCATGGAGCTGAAATATTTTGAAAACTGTTTTGGTGTAATTTACTAAAAGACATCAGCAGCTGCTCGTTTCCCTCTCAACGTCCCTGAGGATTAATAAAGAGGGTTATTAAACTGAGGATTCATAAAGATGATGATGCTCCTGTTTGTCCAAACTGTTTGTTTCCGTTCTTCCTCCCATTGTACAAACATGACGCCAACATATCTCGGATACAGGAGTTCAGTCGAGGTCAAGGAAGCAGTCTCTGAAAACATTTTTATTTGATTTCTCTAGTTTGGCCCTCGTCCCATCTGTTAACATGGAGGAGTGTGACATCACTGTGCAGAGCGGATGGCAGCGGCTGCAGCTCACATTCCGGAGGACAACATACCAAACATACTCTGACCTCCAGATTACATGAGCGTCCTTCACACAGCGTCTCTGTCCTCACAAGCTCTCGGTGAAAGTGAAGTCAAGTGATTCACTAATGAAATTCATTACCTGTGGTTATTTACTGCTGTCACATGATACATGAGAAACATGGGGAATATTAATTAATAATTAGTTAATTGTTTTAACTCGATTAAGCACCAATTTATTTACTGGTAACTCGTGATAAACATAAAGAATAAAAGCTGCTCCCAACTGACTCACTGAGTATTCAATATATTTCTACAACCTTTGGCACATCTAAGTGAAACCAAAACGCCTGGATCGCCCCCTGGTGGCTGACTGTCCTCCATGTTAGCAGATGGGACGTGGACCGAACTGAAAAGTTATTTGAGAATGTCGCTCGTTGTGTTGTAGCAAGAACCCGAGTGCAGACTCTCCCGACAAACGCACAGGATGGTGATGTTCGTGTCTGAGATAGTTTGGTTCAGTTTGTGAAGTGGAGACATGACGTCCATCTTCATTTGGTCTGTGCTGCAGCCGGAACCTTACACCATCACTGAGGTGGAAGTAGCTCTGCAGCTCAACCCTCTCATTAAGATTCACAGGATTGTAGATTTGATTTGCAAATAAGGACGGACGGACACACACACACACACACACACACACGGACACACACTGTAAGTACGCTGTCAGTCCAAACGGTGGACCTGCAGTTTCCTGATGGACAAAGAGGACAAATGAACCTGCTAATGAATCAGTCATTAATTACGTGGCAGCTTTATGAAGGAACTGAAAACAGTCGCTCTTATTACACCTCAGCAAACAACTGCACACTCGACCTTTACAAATCAACGAAGGCAGCCGGGCTGGCATTATGCGGAAAGACAACAAAGACGCTCGCAGCTCTGGGAGATGTGGAGAAGACAGTTTGGCAGCTGTGAGGTCATTATATTTATACAGGAATAAAAACATTAGCTTGAATGAAGAATATATCTGATGTGGATCCAGTTCACAGACACATGCTGCTGCTGCTTCTCTGTTCATGAATACAGCCCTACAGCAAAATGTGATTGTGACTGAATCACCACTTCATTGTAAACACACAGACGACATCAGCAGCGGATACGTCTGGAATATTTGATTTGCACATTTGTGTGATTGTGAAAGTTGAATTTATTTGTGTAGGAGTTGTATTTATCCTGAGTGTTAAGTCATTTGCTTCTTCACTGCATTTTCAACATTGTCAGATTTTATTTATACTAGTTTGACTGGCTCTGTGAAGCAGCCACGGGAACGTTGAAAGGTGCTTTATAAATTCAAGTCATTGTTACTATCGAAAATGAAAATCATCACATCACCCAGAGAATGTCAGAGGAAAGTGATCTGTGCTCTCGCAGTCGGTCCCGCTGGATGATTTCCAGGGTTCCTGTAGCAACAGCGTCCACATGGACACCAATAATCTGACTATGGGTGTTTTTATGAGTTTCTAATAGAATATTCCATTCGTGCTTGTTCACGTGTCACAGTGTGATCATGACTCAGATCAACATCATGTTCTACTTCTTGTTTACACTCTGTGTTGTCGAGCAGCTGGTAACTAAAAATAATAATGAGGTTAAGACGTATTCATGTCCACACAATGTGACTAAGGGGAGAATAATCCATGTAAACGTGTCTTCTGATATTAAACTGAATATCTTTATGTTCTGAATCTGTCACTGTGGGTTCTGACGAATTACAACAAGCAGTTTTTATGATATTCTGATTTGTTGGACAGTTTGTCTCTCTATCAGCGGAGCCTCGTATTTGCAGCCCTAATGTTCTCTGTCGTTCTTCCCTGAGCTCTGGGACAGACGTGACAACACAACCGCTCCGCCCGTGTCAGACGGTGCGTGAAAATCTACACAACCTCATCCTGTCGTACAATTTAACCACCGACTTAACAAATGTAATCTCTCTTAACTGAATAAAAAAGCCTTTGCGGGCCACGGGCCACGACGTGTCATGAATAAAACATGAACCCTTAATATTAAGAGAGAGTGTCTCCTTACAGCCGCAAACAAAGACTGTTTATGATTTGATCTGAAAATCCGTTAGCTTAATGGCTGATGTATGCACCGTGCAGCCCGGAGCATCTTCAATGCATAAATTTAAAACACACTGTTTTCTGAGGCTTTGTGCTCGGACATGATAAGAGGAGCTGCTGTTCTCCTGTTAACCTCCCGCGGGCGTCACACGCACACTGCTTCTGATGCTAAAGGACAATTTGAGAGGGGAGACATGAAGACGTTTGGACAGCGGGACACAAACACCACAGACGTTATATACAAACACAGACATGTCCGTTTGTCCCACACTTATTATCATTATATGAATTTCTAATGAAAAAAAATGAAGGCGGTTTTATGATATAGGTATTTATAAAATACTCAGATCTTTAAAATATATTTACAATTTGTATTTCAATCAAGTAGAAACCTTCTTCTTCCTTTTTGTTTATCTCTTATAATTAGAAGAGCTGGTACAATTTGGTTCAAGTCCAAATAAAAATATGGATCCAGCAGATAGAAACTATTCAATTCTTCATCTGGTGCATAAATCTCTTATTTCTTTGTTTCAGTCCCTTTTCTTTTCATTTCTTTCTATAATTTCATCCCTCGCTCTGAGCTGTTATCACATAAACCGCAGGAAACAATCTTTCTAATCCCCGTTTGTCTTTCTGAATCCGTCCTTTGCTTGATCTCACAAGCAAAAACAAAAACCAAACATATTCAAACCACGCTTTGATTGTTTTTTCTGTCGGAGAGAAAGAAGCGGGAGGTGAAGCTTGACTCTTCCTCTCATAATGTCAGCTGACTAATATGAGTGCGCACGGATCACTGCCTAAACTCATTATCCGCACTGTTTCCACCACACCACTGTGACTGCTCATAATTAGAGGTTTCTGACGGTGGCATCAATTTCATTGATTATCAGAGTGAGTCTGGTCTCAGGAGGTTGTACAGTGTGTTGTACGTCCAGGTACAAATATTCATTTACATGTATTTAAATACTAACATATCATTATTAAAGCGCATTGGTAAACTGACGACACACTATTTATATTTATATTTCCACAAAAAACTGTGTTTATTACGTATTATGTTAATCGTTTGTTCTGCCTTTACATGTGAAAACAGATTTGTTACCGTCACTATACACATTCTTCCTCACTTCCTTTATGTTGGAACAACAAGCACGGGGACGGTTTCTTATCTATCAACTTAAACAACAACAAACAATTAATGTAAAAGACTGTAGGTGACTGCTTATAGATTTTTTTCTATTTAGATGTTTACCTGCTGGTGATCAACTCAACAATCACACAACCGCCACTAATCAGCATCTGCTTTATTTATCAAATTAGCTGAACACCACAAATAACTAATGAATACACGAACAAAGAACCACCTTTGGAATATATAATAATACTTTTACACCTACTTTTTAATTTGTACGTGTCCCATTTACTACCACGGAGGAGGCGTGGTTTGAGACCTATACCACAGCCAGCCTCCAGGGGGGCGATGAAAACATTTTGACTTCATATCTCGGAGCTGTCTTGTTGTCAAACTTGACATTAACTCTACGATCGGTATGAATAAGAGTGAGAACGTGTGTTTGGTCTCTGTGAGTTAAACATTTAAAGTTTGCTGAAAGTGTTGGAACCATCAGATCCAATGATCTGATATTTACAGGAGGTGGCGTGAGCTGAGAACACAAGTCACTGTTACATAAGCTTTTCAGAGTCAAACTATGTTAATTAAACTCCCTGTATTCGCTCACACTCATACAGCCGACACAGCCGAGCCTCTGAAGTCGAGCTTTAATGAGATAAACCGACTTATTGGGGTTAATCAGCTTAAACTGTTCACTGCCGTCCTTTGTGACGTTCCCTCCGCAGACAGGTCGCACAGTCACTAAGCCAATTTCATCTCCTCTTGGATTACTGCGTTCGACGGGGTCGGAGGGGAGGGGGAGCAAATCACAACACGAGCCCCGGTGGAGCGAAATAAACGCTCGGTCAGGGAGGAAGTCAACGGGAGCGGAGGCGAGCTACCATTGGTCCAGTGTGAGTGAGAGGAGCGTTATCACAGCCTAATGTTCAATACCTGATTAAGTTTATTATGAATTTAGATTCGGCTGGTTGATGGGAATAAAGGGATTTGGTATTTTAAGTGTTTTCTACTTTTCTGTCCCTGTAATCACATCCAGCAGCTGATCCCTGTCGGTCTCCGTCCAGCATCTGTGCCACTTAACCTCGAGGGTCACGTGGGGGCCGGAGCCAATCCCAGCTGACGTTGTCCGAGAGAGGCGGGGTTAAACCCTGGACAGGTCACCAGTCCATCGCAGAGTTTTTGGTTTTTCCATGTGCACTTCAAAGATAAGACTCAAAGGTCGAAGGTCAGAGAGCGACTCTGCCTTTGTTTTCAGGTCTGGAGGTTAAGTGGAGGGAGCTGGTTCAGAGAGGTCAAACTTCGGCTTTTCAACAAAGACTCCGAGCTCTCAGGTCGCAGGAGAAATAATGACAGAGGGAAAACTCGTCTTCGCTGATCAGCAGGTTCATGACAGATGCTGTTTGAAGACGAATGTGACGATGAAACTTCTCACTCTTATAGATGACAGAGCTTTTTACCACTCGCAGCACGGAAACATACAAAAATACACAAAGTGATGAGAGAGGAGAAGCGCTCAGCAGGTTTGTGACCACAGACAATAGACTATAGATAAATGTGGATGACACCTCACCTCCCAAAAAGGTCATAAACCCCGCCTCCTCCATATTAGCAGATGGGACATGGACCAAACCAAAAAAGTCAAAGTGCGCGTGAAATAAACTTTCTCAAAGATGGTTTCTGTCATTTCAGTTCTCATCTCGCTGACGTTTGCTCTCACCACGGTACAAACTCACGCTCCAAATGAGATCTGATTCCTTATGTTCGATGAAGTTTCCATTTTGTAAACGTGAACTTTAATTTCACATATTGACCTTTGACGTCTTCTCGTCCCTGAACTAAATCAACACCATCAGACGAAATGAAACCCTCCTCTGAGCGAGACACCATCGCACTTTACTGGACAAAGTGACGTTTCCAGGAAGAGTCGATGCTATTTTAACGTCAGCAGGTCATCGCTCTCTCTCTCTCTCTCTCTCTCTCTCTCTCTCTCTCTCTCTCTCTACAGAAGCAGAGACCTCGAGGCTCTGACTAATGATCAGAGGACGAGCAGCAGGTCCTGAGACGAGCTCGCATGTAGTCAAACGTTTCAAAATAAACTCTTCCAAACAGATCCACCCGATATTCCCTCTGCTCCTCAGACGGCTAATTTCATCACTATGGCTCAGTGTGTGTGTGTGTGTGTGTGTGTGTGTGTGTGTGTCCGCAGCAGCCTGCTATGACAGGGTTACGTAACATCCAAGGACGTGTGTGTGTGTGTGTGTGTGTGTGTGTCCAGTCTGATTCCAACAGAAGGTTACTTGAGTCCACACACAGACACACGTTTGTACTTGTGTCTTAGTGAGGACACTCACAGACATAAAACATTCCTGAGTCCCTAACCCAAACCTACGTCTAACCCTCAAATGTCCTCACTCTGTTCTGTCTCTGCTTAAAATGGTCCTCACAAAGACGTAAGGACAGGAACACACAAGCAAAAAGACCTGATACCACAGCGGAGAACCCGTCTGTAAGAAAAGCAGCCAATGAGAAACACTCGTTCGGTCAGTCATTCCGTCATGGACGTTTGTTATATTTGCTAACGTTAGCAGTTAGCTTCACACAATTATCAAAGACATAACTCCACCACTTTGACGTCATGAAGTTGAAGAGTGAATTTTTTTTAAATGAATGTAGTAAAAAAGATTAACCTCTTTATCTTATCTCGTCAGGAAACTCGAGTGTCCGTGTGATTGACAACAGTGGACGATAATGTCCTCGCGTTGCTCTGCGGAGCAACTCTGGGGATTCCAAGCGAACCGGATGATAATCACAGTGTCTTCACGAACATCAGCCATTAATGTAATTAATTCATTGGTGGCCACTTAGGCGCCATGTGGAGGCGGTTCACTAACGCACCCCGGGTCAGGACTTTAATTCCCACTGGGGCCTCGCAGGTCAAAATGTCAGCACCAGTGGTACAGTCCTGTCCTGTGTGGACTAATCCGGTCTCCAAGTGGAGCTCGTCACACGAGGCCTCTAGCGGGATTACATGTTCAATTAGACAAAAATGTCAAGTGTCAGAAAAACGTGATGTTCCGGAGAATCGTACAGACGACCGCCTCCGTCTGTGAGGCCTCGTAACTCACTCTCTAGTAAGATCCTAACCCTGAGTTCAGACCTTTACACACCGAGAGTCGAGAAATACACGACGATCTAATATTTGCAAATTACTTCAATTTTAAAAGTGTAATCATCGGACGTTTTGGTTTCGTCCCCTTGCCGTCACATTATCTCTTCGAAGACGAACCTCCCTGACTCGTTTACGAGAGGTTGTGACATATTAATTAACCATAATTGCCGTTTGTGTGATGTAACCACGACTTCTCGGCCTCTGTGTCCCGGGTTCATTACTTTAACTGACAGTCACTGTGCGTTGATAAACCTTTCGTTTATTTCTGCTGCTGCTGAATCACAAATGGACGAGGGGGAAGAAATGCAGCACTTTGGTTTTGGCCGACGTCCACGTTCCCAGCGGAGATTTGCTGACGTCGGAGAAAATTCTGGTCTCTGAAGAAACACGCTTTGGTTTCTGAATGTTCTTTTTTGGAAAAAAACATGTTTAAATAACCGGTGCCCTTAAATCAGTCTTATGCAACCACCCTGGATTCTAAAAGACGTTCCTGTGCCACATGCTCATCATACCTCTCTGAGCCTGGTTTATATATATGTCAGGGACGTTCTGGGTCTGTGAGCAAAGGGTGAACAGAGCAAATGTTAAAAATGAACGATGAGCGCGAGCGTGTAAATGGACTTTGGCAGCAGCGTGACCTCGCGGACCGACCGCTCTGAAGTTCAATTCCCTGCAAAGGACAAGGACGTGTCAATCAACAGGCATTTGAGCACATTATGTACCCAGACATTTGAAAACACAGATCTGTGTTTATGAGGGGACACTACAAACTACAGTAAACCTAAACCAGCAGCGTGAGTGTGAACATGGAGAAAGTTTCCTGAGCGTCTGTTCTCTCTCAGCTTCAACTGAATCAGCTCCAGACAGTTGAAGAGTGAAGCTGAACTGTGATCAGTTAAAAACACTGAGAAGTTTTTAACAACCAGAGTTTATCTCCAATGTTCAGCAGGAAAAAATATGCTAGCCTTTGTTCGTTGAGGGTGGAAGGACACGTGGGTCAGGGCCTTCGAGATGGGACAGCCTAGTCGCGCCCCCGTGACACGGTCTTCAAATGCAGCCTCCTGAGGACGCAGCCTCCTGAACTGAGACAGTTTCCTTCCGTGGTCAGCTTCGTGCTGTCGTCGTCATGTGAAACCAATCTCTAATACCGGTCACAGGGCTCTGATTCAATCTCAGCTGTATTTGTTTATTCAACTTTAATGAAAATCAAAGAGTTACGTAATCGTCAACAAAAGGCCGCTGTTAATTATCTGTCATTAAACTGCAATTAATGGAAACAGCTCTAATGACGTATGAGTGAAATCTAGATCAGTAAGTTATTCTTATTCTATGTCACAGATACGAATGTTCATCCTGGTTGTCAGACGCAGCTGCGTGTGTCGGATTTATCCACTATTCAAATACAGTTCAACGTCCACATGGGTGACAAAAATCGATTAGGATTTAGGCAAAACTCTGGCTTCATTATTAGATTAATCCCACAAAGACCCGTGATGCATGAGAGTTAAGCCGTCTGCGGCGATATCATGGCGGCTCGTCTTCTCTGGCTGCCTCACCCACTGAGATCCTTTTGTTCACCATCCATAACATTAGCATAATCTTCGGCCAGCGCCTGACGCCGCTCCACCTGGGCCTCGTGAGCCCAAAGGCAAAAAACATCCAGAGGGGAGACGTGAAGTCAGGGAGGAGCAGAAAACCTCACCTGAACTGAGAGAAAGGGAAGTGAATGGATGAATCCTGAGTGGATCGTCTGAAACACTGAAACCAGCTGGAGAGAAATAAAGCCTGGTTTTAAGTGATGTGATGGTTTTCTAGAGCTTTAGCCCCTTAACCCTAAAAACCCTGATCTCTGACCCACAAACACAGAGCGAGCTGACGAGTGACAGGGATTTATTTAAGCTCCCTTTTTATCAATTCATGCATGTGAATCCATATTTTTGCACCGCTTGAGGAAAATGGCTGCAAATAAAATCTGTTTCCCCAAATTTCTTCTACGTGTTTGAGTTTTGAGTATAAAAAAAGGTAAAAGCTTTTGGTTAAAGGCTTAAATGCATAAAATAATAAACTTAAATATGTCATCAGTGTCTGCGTCAACTCTCTCGTCAGGTTTTTCCTTCTGGACAAATGATAATCATCGAGAGAAACTATAATAATTTTTATTATCAGTAAATTATCGGTCACATTATGAATTAAACCTGGTTTGGTTTGGAATTAAGTTTTAGTGCTCACGTCTTCCGTCACATTAACATTAATTCAAAGCTGAATAAAGACGGAGTCCCTCGACTCGGAGCAGCTGAAGAACCTGGACACGTTCCACCAGAACAAATGTCACCAAACACCGATAACCTGCTGTGTCTCTTTACATCCTCAAAGGGTTTAAATGTCTTTCGTGATCAGCTCCATCAGATGTCTGTGGATCAACAGTGGTCTGCCCACCCACCTGCTGCAGTCCATTACTGAGCCCGGACTGAATGAAGCCAGGGGCCGGCCGTCAGAGATGCTGCTGAATGGTCACGGGGCCCGTGGGGGCTTTGTAGACGGAGCACAAAGAGACACGTTCATTGTTTTCTGATCAATGGACGTAACCATAAATCTGCCGGCTTCACTCTGTGCCGCTGGGCTAAGTGATTAAACAAGTCGTGCCAGTTGGCACAAGCTCACCAGAGACTCGCCTGCTCCCAGAGTTGAAGCCACGCAAACGAGAAGCCAGCTTAATAATTTCCTCTGTAGCTGGTTAATTGGCTTTCTGTGGCGTCTGCCGTCCTCGTTTGTATTTCACAGAGACAGAGGAAATCTACAAAAACCTGGTGTCATCGACAAACTCACAAGACGTTTACCATCTGTCGGGCAGAGGAGGCTCGGAACGCAGCTGAAAGACGATGTTCCTTTCAGAACGTGTCAATATCCACAAAAATGTACATTCATGTTCAGAGGACGCAGACGCACACACACACACACACACACACACACACACACACACAGAAAGGTGGACATCTGTTTTTGAGAATATTTATCCTCAGGAATTTTAGGTTAATTAAAATTCCCACAACTTGCTTCAGTTAAAGCCGTCGTCACAGTGACACCCTCAGAACCCAAACGTCCTGACTTTGCCAGCGTCACGTTCCGGTTGGAGAAAGTTAACATGGAGGTGACTCACCAGTCTGTTGTCACATCGGCCTCTCTCGTTGTTTAACGTCCCGAAAATAGTCGTCTGAGGAGAAGAGAGTAGAGATTCAGTCACATCAGGGTCGTTTTATACAACGGAGCAAAGAAATCGTAGCGTAAAGTTATTGAGGCCTCAAAATGTAAATATACACATATTGCCTGTGACACAAAACCAGGATTCTAAGGGACTTTATGAGGATTCTTTTAATATCCGTGGAAATCACGGCTACGCCATAGAAGAGACGAAGCTTCATGGATGAGAGGGAAAACACAGAGAAGTTCCTTTGAATTACTGGAATTATCAGCTTTCACTCGGACATGAAATGAAGCAGTCTGACATCTGTGCTCACATCTCCATCTTTTGAGGGGTTTTTTTGGGGTAAAGGAAAATTTGTGTGCGTCTGTAAAACACACAAAAACACTGTCTATATAAAGACTAAAAATAAAGATGGACGACAGCTTCCTGGACGTGAAGCCAAGCGTATCGATCAGCCCCTGGTGGTTGGCTGCAGTATAGGTCTTGAGACTCCATCCCCCTTCATAGATTCTGGCACCAAATGACGTCATTGCAGCAAAATGGTTTTAAACAACAGCTTCGTTTAATCAAAGTAAATGAAGGTATTACCGTATATACTTAAAGGACAATCATGTAGTTCAATGAGCTCCAGACATTATGATTCAAATGATCAATAAATAAACAAAAGAACAACTTAGAAAAAATAAAAAGTTGAATTCATGACCTAGATTCCTCCAGAATCGCTGCTGCAGCTCAGTTTATCTCGTCCTCAGTCAAGTGTATCGGTCAAAACTAATCCAGCAAACTAAAGCAAATAAATCTATTGGCACAAAGCAGCGACCGAGCAGAAACCTGATGAGCTGTGGGGCGGTGGAGGTGGACGGCACTGACGGCACAACGGGGGAAAATTATGGCGCTAATAAAAATGTCTAATTTATTACTGCGGGACAGGTGCCTTCGCCCAGAGTAATGGTCGTCATCTGCGTTTAATGTGGAGCAGAATGTGGGCAGCACATACGGGCCAATTAAAATTGAAGCGTTAAACGGAGAAAGAGCCAACGGAGCAGAATAAAAGTGCTTCTCTCTGCAGGTCACGTGACGACCTGACGCTGAGACAGAAGACACAGATCACCGCCCACACAACTGGATTATGGGAAAGAAGAGAAAGAAGTGAGATCTACAGTCCAGGCGGGTGATTAACAGTTCGGAGTCATGAGGTGCAAATTATTCAGACAAGTTTCCAACATAAATGTTTTACTATCGGACAGATCGTCATGAAACTAGGTTGAACTAACGGAAGAACCGTTTCAATTATGGTGCAGATCCAGATTTATTATCTTTTACTTTCTCATTGTGAGATAAAGTGTTTTCAGAGTTATTTTATATTTGCTTAGACTTAGACTCAGAGGAGCTTGACATTCTAGTTCCATTTGTGAAATCTTTGCAGAATAAAAAAAACACTTCTGCATCTTCGAGAGCACGAAATCAAATCTTTCCCCAAAACAAAGGTTTCGAGTCTCCTTCTCTTTATTCCAGCGGAGTGTCAAATGAAGTGAAAGTGACTCTGCAGCCACGCGCTGCGGTCAGGGTGGGCATTCACTCAAATTTAATCTCCTCAAGTTGAGCCCTGGCAGGGATTTATGAGTAAAAGCCCACAGCTGCATGCTGTTGCATAACTCAGCCTATTAGCCGACGTGTTTCTCTGTGACACACAAACAGGAAATCAATGGGAAAGACCATTTTGATGCTGCCACACTGGATGTTGTATTTATTCTGCTTCTGGTCGAGGTAACACGTTAACATGTGTTCGATTGCGTGTGTGTGTGTGTGTGTTATGTGTGTGTCACGCTCCTGCAGGAGAAGAAATCCTTGTTCTTTTATAAAATAATGTGCTTTTTAATAATACAGTCGAACATATGATTCAGAGGGAAAATGAATAATCTCTTCTGAGGAGCTGATGCCATAATAACATATAGAGATAAATCCTCTTAAAGCATATTACCAGAAAGAGGGATTACGCTGATTAAATCATGGAGGTTTGCATTATCGAGCCCCAGGATCAAGAGATCAACTCATATTTCACAAATTCCTAATACAGCCTTCTTGTGCTGCAGCTACACAAGCCGTTATCAAAGCTCCGCAGTCGACCACGCTGGCAAAAATCATTCCCAAACCCATAACACACGTAATGACCGATATAGTTTACAGAACTGGTCCATTTCTGCTCTTTGTCGGTTGACCTCCTGCTGCAGGAGCAGAAATCTTTGTCGCGGCGTGACCGGCGTAATCTCGGAGATTTTCGACCCTCGGCCGCGCCAGAGAACTGGCTGTTCCCTCATGTCACTTAGTCCTATTAGTTATTAATACAAGCTCAGGCCGAGTTATGTGAATCATTTACGGGGCAGAGCAGAGACTAATTAAAAACAAAGAACAGATAAAGGTCATCAGATATTTCAGGAATTATGAAGCAAAGAGAAATCACTGCAGCTACTGGCACCTGTGAGTAGTGTCACAGCAGAGCGGCCTTCAGCGATCGAGGAGCCGCCGGGTCGAGGCCGGATCAATACCAGCACTCGACCAATCACGAGTCAGTCCGAGCTGTCAATCGTGACATTTCACCTCGTTAATATCATCAAATAACTGATTAAATCATACATCAGTGTGATCAGAATGACCTTAATGACAGAAACCTTAAAGATTCACACCAGAGGAGCAGGCGGAGAAAGTCCGCAGCATGTCCAGAGGCTCTCACGCTGCTGAAGATCTCCGGAGTTCAGTTCGAGTCAGAGAGCGGCTTCACATCGTTCAAACTGCTCTGAGGTTCAGATGTTGGAGTAATTGACAGTGAACAGACGACACTAACGTCCGCTTCTGCCTCTCGGCGTTTTCATTTGCTGTCATGAGATAATCGCTTCGGGGGCCTTGAACCTCAAAGCGACGCTTCTCCCTCCGACCTTTGACCCGTCGCTCGGGACGAAACTACAGAGCTGCTGATAGAGGCTGACCACCAGGAAACCGCCGCTCCGCGACATCTGAGGGAAGCAGGATTACTATCTCGCAGACGGAGGCTGCTCTGAACTACAGCTGACCTGGTAAAAGTTGAAGTGACAATTTTTTACAGCTGAACGGAGACATCGAACCTCTGCCCCCCCCCCCCACACGATTAGTCCTGCAGTCGTATTCTGTTGCGTAACACTTCGTCTGATTAGTAATCAATGTTTTCCCCGTTTTGCATTTATTAGAAATGATGTATTCGATCCCAGCTTCTGGTCACAGTTTATTTTCTCTCCTGTGACGTCCAGTTAATCTCTTTTTTTCTCCTTTTTGACTCACTGACCACGAGCTTTACAGGCCGTCATGTGACGCTGTTACAAAACCTGGATCAAAGTCTGTGTGATTTCTGGACGGCCGCTCCGCTGCCCTAGTTTGAAAAGACTTCAGAATCATGTGACCCGGTCCGTCCGTCATTCACCGTGAACCAGGTCAGGAGCGAATCAGGCCACGGCGCCACGCAGCGATTGTGTATTTATAGCCGTTGTGTAGTTTTGATATTTGTCCGAGATTGACTGCATGTTTCATTTGGCATCGACAAGGTTCTCTGAACGCTTACTACGATTACAGTCGAGGCTTAGAACGGAAATAAAACACAAGAATGTCAAACCTGCAGCGAATCTGAATGAACGAATGAATGAATGACCCTTGAATTCAATAAAGCAACGTGATAAATATCAATCTGATTTATTTCATCAAGATCCAGGAATTATGCTTCTCCGTTAAAGAAGGTTCTAAAAATCCTCTCTTTCTTTCTGGATTCACATTTTTCCATCAAGTTTAACTCACAACCTGAAAGAGTTTTTGTTTTTTCACTTCCTTTAACATTGATATTTTTTTTTACATGTTCACTGAGAATAATTCTCGGATCGTAAATAAATAAATATTAACATTTACATTAAGAGGACTGATATCTACAACCTGCATCGAAGAGAAAACTGTTTATATCATCAGTCCATCACCACGTCTGCTTCCTGTCTCACATTCATTAAAAAAACTGGTCCCTCAGTGAAGATTGTTCTTTAAACTAAAGTATCAGAGCTGACGACACCATGTTTAAATTGAAAAATAATCCTGTGGGCTTTATTGCGGAGATGGCATGCATGCTGTAGGTCTGCGGAAATTAAAATTGGATTATTCCTCTGGAGGAAGCCTTGTGGGAAGATGATTTGTCAGCTGACGGGGCAGAAGGGGGTCGACCCTGCGGAGTTACCGACCAGTAGGGACGTCGCGATGGTACATTTTTCTGGGCGTTGTGTGACGAGAGGGAGCAGAACCATCAGTGAAGCTACACGAGCTACAGTTTGTGTGAAGTCCTGTAGGAGGCAGCGATACCTGGAAAAATCTATTTCTGACTTCTTATATCACATGACACCTTATGATGGTGAATCATTTCCTGAACGAAGAGTTAGAATGAGTCTGTCTGTGGGACACACACACACACACACACACACACACACACACACACACACACACACACACACACACACACACACACGTACACGCCCAGGAGCTATAACAGTACCCTGCTGCCGTCATGCAGAGAAATCAACTTCTTAAAACTGAAGCACCAGTAAAAGAGCAGCTTGATTTAAAGTACATGTGATATGATGACACAAAGTTTTTCCTGTAAACAAACAGACGAACGCAGCCACGAGTCGTCGCTCTGACAAACTCTGAACCTGAGGAGGCGTCTTGTGATATTGACTCAGGACATTGGTGTGAAAAATGAAATATTTGCTGCCTCTGCTGACTTGAGGTCTGTGGATTCGTGGCTGTTTGCCGTCGTCTCCTCCGGTTTGTGTTCAATCGCCGGAAGAATTTCTCAGCACCCGTGAAACCATCGTTGCTCGGAGCTGAACAGAGTTGGTTCTGTATCCGCCGGCCTCCGGTGTTTCCCCGTCTCGCATGGAGGTTCAGTTAAATGTTACGTAACCGCTGGAGGTGAATTTAATTCTTCTTTGTGTGAAGAACAAGCTGCACTATCACCATTCAATCTACAAGTAAACCAGCGTCACAGATTCCTCTCCTGCTGCCTCTCGGTGTCAGTGTCACTCCTGAGCTCTGAGCAGGGAACAAAAGCCCGGTGCTGAGCTCATGCTTCTCAAATGATCAAGGCCAGGCTCCTCTACCCGGCTTTGATCCTGACGAGGTAACAGCCAGGCGAACACCTGAATGCTCAGCGACCTCGAGGGGCCCGCCCGCCGAAACACAAACCGCCAGATTACACAGTCGTCCGGGTTCGTTTAATACTCGTAAAACTGACAGAGGGAATTAGGAGCGAGATGAAAGATGTGTTCGGCTGCATTCTCAGACAGAGACGGAGAATCAGACCGAGGTCAAGAAGCAGAACGTGTTTTACAGAAATATCAGAATGAGGTTTTCTGGTTCCAACAAAGGTTTTATGGATGTAACTGTATATGATACGACAGAGAGAGAGAGAGAGAGAGAGAGAGAGGACGACATTAAACAAGAAACAGTGAGCGGAGGGGGGAGGGGGGGACAGGAGTCAAACAGAGGGAGAAGATCAAAGTGGCGGCCTCCAGCGTTTAGTCCTGAGTGTGAGTGTGTGTGTGTGTGTGTGTGTGTGTGTGTGTGTGTGTGTGTGTTCTATACCATCTTCAAAGAAAACCTGGTCACCCTTAGTTACCAGCGCTTCCTTTTTTAATTTGACAACATCCTGTCGCCGTCTCAGATAATCAAAGTGTCAGCGTGTGTCAGAGAAGAAGAATAAACACGTGGGATCCAGAGAAGAATCGTCCACGAGTCACAGAGTCGTTCGATCTAACAAGATGCACGTCATGATCGCGGCTCGCCTGAGGTCAAAGGTCACCAGAGGGTATCCATGGTAACCAATCACTGTTTCAGCCCGCCGCTGTCGTCATGTGATGTTTTCAGCTCAGTGTTTTGCGTACGCTGAACCGACTCAATGGTACATTCCGTACAGTCTGCCGGTGTGTGTGTGTGTGTGTGTGTGTGTGTGTGTGTGAAGGACACAGACTGTCTCTCGGGGGAACACATTGTTCCACCAAGGCCAATAACCAACATGCCTCATGCTCTACAAGCGTCACAAACATGTTTAACTTTAAAGATCCAAACATTATTTCCTGCAAATCAGTTCAGCTCCGACAAACAGAGACACGAGCAGACGCTGGTTCACGTACCCGCTGTTTGGAGGGAGGCCTCAGTCCGAGAGGAGGCTGACCACGACACTGTGGAGAGGGAGAGGAGACAACATCGTGTTAGTTATTAGAAAGGTTATTCTTATATATGAAGGTAAATATGTGTTTACTTGTGAAGACATAGATGGATGTGGACGAGAGAGGACGGGGACAATAATTCAGAGCGGGAGTTGGACTAGTTCCCAGAGTGAGGTGAAATATCTGTGTCACCTCTCAAGGATTTTTTTTTTTTTTTTATGTCGGTTGCCAGAAAAATGGATTTGAAAAGTCTGTCACTTTATTTCTGCTTGTTATAATTTTGGGGTCGAGTCATCGGTTCAAAGCCAAAAAGAACATCAGGCCAGCGGGAAATGTCCCGGGGCTCCAGATGTGCGGTCCACCACTGGATGAGAGGATAAGAGGAGGAAGTAGTAAGATTTATTTAGTTCCTTTAACAATATCTGGACTTCTCCTCCCTGTCGCCCCCTCGCTTCACTCTTCTGTTTCATTAATGTCACTTCCTGAACGCTGCAAATGTAAAAATGCAAAATAGCTGCAGCTGAACTGAAGCGTTAAGATGAACGGAGCGAGATGAGAGAGGAACAGGTCGAGCTTCTGAGACGAAGACAGAACGAGTCCTGATGAATCTCTGGACAGAAGACAGAGATACACACTGAAATACACACACACACACACACACACAGCTCTGCACGTACACATCCACACATGCACATCACAACAACATACATGCACACGCTCACACACGCAGTATGTCGCCCAGTGTACAGATATCGTTTGATCCAGAGAGGAAGCAGCATTGAACCTTCAGGAGGAAACGGTGGATTGGATTTTACGAGCTGCAGCATCTGGAGATGTTTAGGGGGGGGGGGGGGTGTGGGGGGGGGGGGGAGCAGGTGTGAGACCGGAGCAGCAGAGGCGACAGTCGAGTTTTCTGGTTCTGCTGCTGCAGGTTTCATTTATTTGTCCCACAGGTGATTGATGGAAGCAGAGACAGGACCTTTTTTACACGAGTCTGGAATCTGACGCTCGACGCTGCGACTCGTGGTTTTTTAGGGAAAAGCTGAAAAACAGACCTCCAGGAATATGGAGGGTTTTTTTTTTTTAATCTATTTTTATAAACACTTCATCAGTTTAACAAAGATAGTGACATGATTATTTATAAGCATGCAACAGCTTCTGCCCCCACGAGGCTCGCAGAGCTTTTATGTTCTAAAGTCTTGATGTACAAATAATTAATGACACTATTAGTTGGAGGCTAAATGAACATGAGCTGCTCTGTGTTCACTCTTCTTTCAATTAGGGAATTTTGTGCATAACACCTGTGAGTCATCGTTAGACAAAGTTTGAACAGAATCATTTGTGTGTTTAATAAAAACGTGAGCATGTTTTAAAGAAATCAGATATCTGTCAAACACGATCACCTATAGAGGAAACGTGTAACACAATGCGCCCCCTACAGGCCTGCAGCTGCACGTTAAGGTTGTACATACCTGCCCCACAACAGTCCCTTTAAATTTAACCACGCTGCACCAAACTGCACACGAATAGAAATCAGTTTCCTGATATAACATACGAGTATTTTTCTATAATATCCATGAATCAACACAAATCAAAGAAAGTGAAAAAGAAAAATGCAGAAATCGCTTTTCTGATCCAGTTTTTTTGAAATCTTGCTAAAAAACAAACGTGGTGGAATCGTGAAACAGATTGAACTCTGGGAAATGGCAAAATCCGGTGTTTCTGCAGAGTTTGTGTTTCATCTGAGAAGAAGCAGCCGGAGATTCTGGTCAGACTCGTCCACAACAACAGGACGATGAGTAGAGACACACTTAAAAAGACAATTTATCACATTTGGATTTGGAGAATCCACATTTAAAATTCTCTCTCAACTTCAGAGCAGCTTTTTATCTGCACATGAAAAGAAAAGTGTCAGAATAAAAAGAAATCAAACACTGAAAACAAACTGAGGCTCAAACTGCACCGAGCTCATTCACAGAATAATCTTTAGAGTATTTCTGCTTTCATCATTTGTACTGAGGTGATGACACAAGATTATAAATCACTTGTGAAAACAAAAGATTCACTTCGTGACTTGGTTTTTAATGAATCGGGAAAATATCTGAGAATAATTAACGACTTGTTTCACTTCGACCTTCCTCCGCCCAGAAAAGTTTAAATGTCAATCGCAAACTTTCCTTCAAACACTCTTCACCTCCGCTGATTCATTATCTCGTTAATTCTCTGAAAACCACAGAGCAAATATATCATCCATATCTTATGACGCCGCCTTCAACCCAATCAGACGGGATCTTTTTTCTCCACGGCTCGATTTTACAGACGTCGCTTTAAATCAACAAGCAACTCGTGTTCCCCGAGTCTGACGGAGGAGACTCGTTCTGTGGACGAAACAGAAGAAACGTGTTTCATCATTTTTGTCCTTTTGGTTTTTTTACTGCAGGAAATTGCCTGTGACCTTTTAGAGGAGTCTGATACAGCCGAGAACACGTCCCCGATGGGAGGAGAGGGACGAGGTGAGGGGGAGGGGAAGGGTGAGGGAAATGAGAGGAAGGGGGCGTCTCATTCATCTTTTGGAGATTTCTAAATTCTGTCTCTCTTTTTTTTTTTTTTTTTAAGATTGCAGAATCACTGAGTCACGGCGTAAAACACAGAGGGGCCCCTGGTTTCAACTTTAACATGCAAGTAAAAGTTTGCATGTCGGGACGTTGCAGGCGTCAAAGATACGGAGAGGATCATAGATCTGAGTTTACTGTCGATTCATATTTTCTGTCCTCCTACATTTAAAGGTACAGAGGGTCCCCTCGGTGTAAATATAAAGTATTTGAATATAAACTGTCTTTTCTGGGGTAAAGAAAACTACAACTCATACAATTTAGACGAGATGAACCAGTGAATACATTTCACCTTTCACCTGAATCGGACACGTTGGACCTTTAACTGCACTTTTACTCCACTTCAGCACTTCGTCTCTGGAAGCTGCAGTAAACAAGCTGCAGTAAACGTCCGTCGTCCTGAGACACTCTGCTAAATTTGTCCCAGCGGGCTGTGACCTCAGTGACCCGTCGCTGCTGAAGCTCCTCGCCCCTGCAGATGAAACGTGCTCGCCCTCTGTGGAAGGTCAGACGACGAGTGTGTGTGTGTGTGTGTGTGTGTGTGTGTTAGAGAGAGACGTTGGGACCTCGGTGCATCAGTCGTCCTGGAGTAATGATGTACGAGGTGTCAGTGGGGTCCTGGTCGTTCTGTTGGGGGAGTCACCCTCACAGGTCAAGGTCAACTCCGCGGTCACATGGTTTTACTGACACAAACAGGAAGTCGTTAAGGCCGAACGCTCACATCGGCCGAGCTAACGCTGACGACGCTGCGATGTTTATTCGGTCGGTACCGTGTTCGTCGTGTTTTCTGCTGCAGTAGTTCAGAACGTTACCCGATGGTGGCGCTGGATGAAAAGACGGCTCAACTCATCTCGAGGGGACGTGCATGAGGAGGACACTGTGTGTGTGTGTGTGTGTGTGTGTGTGTGTGTGTGTGTGTGTGTGTGACTGCCAATGAGCCGGTGTGTATGAGACACTGTTATGTGCATATGAATGGCGGGGGGTCTCCTCTTCCTGAATGCAGAGCGCATCTCATTGCTATTCATGTGAATGAGTCTCCCGGAATCAAACCACAGTCAAAAGCATATTTGCACAGAGTTAAAATGCTGGAACAGAAATCCAGCAGAGTTTCCCCTGAAATGAAATCTGCCTCGCTCCATCAACTCGCCTGGTGTTTGCGGTGAAGCTGCACAGAGACGTTCCCTCCGTCGTCAGTCAGGCTGCTTCATCTTCATCTTCGACATTTTTTACTTTTTCTTTCACCGTTTGACCTCAAGCTGCAGAATTTACAGTTCAGTTGATTCAATCTTTTCTCATCTTTAGAGTCAAACCTTCAGCAAACGAAGCGTTCGTCTTAGCGACTTCACATTTGGCACGTGAACAGTTAGTGGTCATGGCTATTTGTCTTAAAAGTAAAAGCACAACGTTGTGCAGATAAACCAGGCAGGATGAACAGTAAGTTTTCTAAACCTCCAGGATGCAAACAATGAAAAGTGAGTAAAAGGGATTCTAATGACGAGGATTCGCACAGTGACGGACTCCTTATATAATGACTGACAGCCGGTGACGCCTCAAATGACCGTGTGAAGCTCCTTATCACTCGACTCCCTCCCTCAGCCCTTTCCTTCCTCTCCTCCTCCTCCTCCTCCTCCTCCTCTCTCGTCACGTTCACTCCGGGATCATGGGAGACAGTTTGATTTGAGTTCACTGAAGGACTGGATGTCTGTGATCACACCTGTCGTCTCAGAAGAGGATTTGTTTTTCGGTGAAACTCAGCAGCTCTGAGCCGGAGAGCGACTTAAAGAAAAACCACATTCGTCTATAAGAACAATATCTGCTTCGTTCTCTCAGCTCTCGGTCGGTGTGACTGAATCTGAATCCACAAAAATAACAAGACATGCAACATAAGCAACACGCCACCGTCAGAGTCCAACGGTTTTTAAAAGCAGTAAAAACGATGCTCCTGAAGAACATTTGTGTTTTTAAAGAAGAATCTTCAAATCCTGTAAAAAGCAGAAGGTATTTCAATCAACGGTTGTTTTAGTTTTTCTTCACAAGAAGGAAGAAATGAAACAAACGTCTCTTTCCTCCGAGAGTCGGTGGATTAAATCTCAGTCCATCACTTTCTCTCTCTCTCTCTCTCTCTCTCTCTCTCTCTCTCTCTGGACTCAACCAGCGAGCTGCACGTGGATGTGTGTTGCACGCTGCCACCGTGTGGTTACATCACATAGGAAACACACGAGTGAGGCCGAACTGGCTGAATGAATTATTTGCAAACACGACATTGATTAAAAACTATTTCTAATGAAATCACACTTGTTAACCTACTTTAACTAACGTGGTAGAAATGAGTCTTTTTACCGGCAGGTTTCTGGTGAGAAGTTTACTCCAGACCTGGATTTGTTTGCCGCCATCTTTTGTCTGTTTCCTCTGCCACAAACTCGAGGTGATCTTATCCAAAAATATATTTCTATTCAAGCCTTTAATATCAAAACTCTCAAAAAGAATCGTATTAATTCAGAATAGTCAAACTAGCATTTAGAAAGTTATGGAAGAAGTATGGTTCAGTTTTCTTGGCGCTGGTTTCCAGCAGCCATTAGAGTTCAAGGACGTCGTGATTCATCATTCAGTCACGGGGGTCGACACTCGATGACAAACGTCTGTGGATGAAATCTGCTCGCTCTTGTGTTTGGCACATGTGGAGGCAGCGCAGCTGTTTGCCATGAATTGAGAAGAAGGGGCTTCATCAACAGTCATTCCTCCGCCCGGCGGGAACGACCCTGTGATGAGCGGTTAGCGGTTTGACTGACACCTCGCCCTGATGGGAACTTTCGCCCAATCGCTCTCCTCTGCAGCTGCACGGACTCTTTGGTCCCAATCAACCGGTAAAAAAAAGACAAAACACCTACATAGAAATCTGATTTAAACGTGGAGACGTGACGCAGCAGAGTTCGAACAGACGTAGTTTTAATGGATCTAAAGTGAAAATCAGCAGAGCATCTCTTCGACAGATTCGTGGTTGGAGGCCGAACTGAAAACGTGGATTTATATAACGTGTGTGAATCTAATCTCTGTCCCCCGGTCGATCCACACAGAGCAGGTCATCGTTTAATTTTCCCAGAAGTTGCTGCGATGATCCTCTTCGACACATTTCTGAGATGATTTTAATACGCGGCTCTCACACAGTGTGTGTTCAGCAGATTGAGATGATGCCCGGCGGATTAACGGTCCCGCGGCTGCAGTGGATTATTGCTGCTGTGTGTTTGTGTGTGATGAATATAAAAAAACTGTTTATTCATTTTGAGCCCATGTTACGCAACAGGTCCCGACACTAAAATGAATTGTGTTTCCTTTTGGAATCAGACAGAAACGAACTAACAACAATCTGGGACTGAATATAAAGTCAGTAAATATATACATATATATATAAATATACAGTATATATATATATATCTTCCCTGACTTGAAGGAGTTAGGGTTCCTGCACGGTGGAAATCTAGTCTAGTTACCATTGCACTTATATAACCCAGGCAGCACGTGACATTAATCTATAGCCTCAAATTGGAGACACGACAAGAAAATGCCTGAAGCTAAACGGTTTTAAATTGTCGCTGTATTTCACGTGAGATTATTCCAACACCGGGACGTGCAGCAAATGTTTGATAGTGATTCCGTGTAAAAAGGGAACAAGACAAACTTAATGAATCACCCGGCAGCTGCTCCGTATTTCAATCCTGGACCAACCGAGATCGTCCCGACAGCCCAGGCGACATTTCATGCATCATTAAGGTTTCGCTCTCATGACAACAAAGTAATGATGAATTCAAACCAGAGTTTTGGCTCCTTCCATAAGAATCATTAGACTCATCAGCTTGAGATAAAATGGAGGTCGCAGACATATTTAATGAGGAATGGATTTTTATATTTAAATGCAATTTCTTCTAATTCCACACTCACGCAAATGTGGCAGTTTCGATTCTGTCCTGTATTTTAAATGTTTATTTATTCTCTGTAACATGTTTTGGCCCCTCAGGGATAAGAAAGACAATCCATCCATCACTGGTCTGATCAACACTCATTTAATTTAAGTAAACACTTAACTCAGCAGCTGATCAGCAGAGAAAACACGAAGACAAACCTACAGGCAGCATCGGAGGAGGAGCCGACAAAGTTCTGCATTTTCTACAAAAACACATTTCACAGCAGATTTATCCATCAACCCGTGAAGAGTCGAATAAAAGTGAACTGTCCTGAGGCAGACGTGTGTGTGTGTGTGTGTGTGTGTGTGTGTGTGTGAGGCACACTGACCCATATACTTGAGTGTTTCAACCATTTATCCTTTGAGACTCTTTCTGGCACCGAGTGCAGCTCACAATGAAAATCCCCACGTAATCGTCCTAAAATTATTTTTGGCAGGTAACTGTGAACATCATAGAATCTGCTCCACGTCAGAGGAGGAGAATAAAAAAAAAAACACACAAAGTGAAACAAGCTGGTCACAAAGTCACTGAGGGCAGCAGCAGCAGCAGCAGAGGTGAAGCAGCAGCAGCAGCAGCAGCAGCAGCAGCAGCAGCAGCAGAGGTGAAGCACGAGCTCGTGTTTTCAGGAATATTACAGGTTTTCTTTTTATGAATCTGCAGCCAGACAAACATCTAGAGCTGTCAATCACAGAGGGAGCTGCCTCAGCCTCCCGTTGCCATGGAGAATCTATGATGTGAACATGCAACCTTGTGATGGATGAATATCGGTGAGGGATTATAGATCATGAGGGAACTGGTCCCAGAACAAAGCTTCTCACCTCGAACAATGGCGCAGCGCTCTTGTCTGGAAGTGTGCATCCCAGTAGCTCGGCCAGGAACTTTGCCATGGGGATGAGAGAGGCGTGCTCCTGAAGTATTCCTGAAATCTTCGGCGTGAAATCAACAGGTGAACTTCTCTGAGGCGTTCAAGGACCCTGCGCACATTCCCCCTTCTTCTTTTCTTCCACTTCTCCTGCAGCTGCTCCAATAAACCCTGCAGACAGGAGGAGGAAGAGGAGGAGGAGGAGGTGTGCAGCTGGATAAGGGATGAAGGTGTGAGTCCAGCGCAGTGAAGCTTTATGAAGCGTGCAGTGTTCAAATCCTCTGAGCAGAGAGGAGCAGGAGGAGGAGGAGGAGGAGGAGGAGGAGGAGGAGGAGGAGGAGGAGGAGGAGGTGGCGTGTGGAGAGACAGGCAGCAGGTGGGGCCAATGGGTGGGGCCGAGCAGAGAGGGTGTGGGCGGGACCGGACCACTGATGTCAGGTGGTTCCTCCTCCTCCTCCTCCTGATTCATAAAGACAATAAAGAATAAAACATGACACATGAAACAAATCCCACACGTGTGAATACAGACATGCAGCCACAGAACACACGAACCAGGATTTACTACAAATCATTAGTTTCATCAGGACGTCTGACACTGATGCATGTGTTTGTGTTTTTAAATGTGTAATTTATTCAACAAAATCTCACAATTCATCTGCAGCTCTGTTGTTGTTGTTGTGGTTGTTGTTGTTGTTGTTGTTGTTGTTGTTGTTGTTGTTGTTGTTGTTGTTGTTGTTGTTGTTGTTGTTGTTGTTGTTGTTGTTGTCCCGGTGGTTCAGATGCTTCGTCAGCTCTGAGATGATTTTAGTTTGGGTTCATTAAAAAAATCAAACAAAACAAAAGGACTCAGTGATTCATGCAACAATTCATCTCAAAGCTCGTGAATCAGCTGTAAATGTAAATGTTCACATCGTTCATCAACACGAGGTCGGGGGGGGGGGGGGGGGGGGGTGAAGTGAAAATGTCCGGAGCAAATGATAAACAGCAAATTAAAGCGACGGGGGAAGATATAGATATAACATATTACAATTAGAATTTCAAAATAAGATGTGCAGCATTTAGGAAAATAAGACAGACAAGGGATAAATATATTTGACTCATTAAAGAACATTAGACTGTTTGTGTTGCTGTGCTCATTTATCTGCTCTTGTCCTGAAGGCATCATTTGTCTTAAACCACAGTTTCCACATTGTAATCTATTACTTCATATGTGTAACGAGGACACTGAGTCCAACGGACAATAAGACAGATTATCAGACAGGAGACAGGTTCCTTCTCCTAATTTAATCCATGAATCATATAAATCTGCTGGAGACGGAAAAACGTTTCACTCAGGGATTCAACGGGATCTGAACTCAAACTAAACGTTTAAAAGATCTTTTCACTTCATCAACTGAGGGAAAAAACACAGAAAACCATCAGAGTGGCTCAGAAAAAGATTATCAGGTCACGACCCTCTGGAAAAATAAAAAAAAACTACAACACAGAAATATTAAGCGTGTTAATCCACAGAGGTAGAACTCAGAGAGCGTGCATCCCTCCTCTTCATCATCATCGTCCTGAATGTTGTTCTGATCCTTTTTGTGGGTTTTAGTTTTATCTTCATCGCAGCCTCGTAATGACTCGAGGAAACAGAGTGAGAGATTATAAAAGTTAGGAGAGATGAGTCTGGGTGTATTTTCAACGGCAGCACCTTCCATGTTGCTCTCCCTTCACTTCCTGTGCTGCGACGGTCACAGCTCGCGATGTGACGACCATCATACGTAGAATTCATTTTATATTTCCAGCGTCTGCAGCACTTTGATGTGTGAAAAGTATGTAGAGTGTGAGAAGTGGATTGAGGGAGCGAGAACAGTCTGTGTGATGTCACCACTTTCATCAGGACGCCCAACACACATCCAGTGAAATCTCTAAGAAAGAAAAAAGTTTGGAGGAAGTTTCCAGCTCCAAGTTCAGAGCGGAGGAGTTTGAGAAGTTGCAATTACGACTTGAAATATATGGAAAAAGAGTAAAATATTCAAAACTCACAAAAAAGTTAAAGGGAATGTAAATTTTAAAGTTTGACTTTACTTTCTGAGTAAAATCAGAAGTGCTGCACTGCTCGGTATGTTGAAGATCAAAGTTTTTTTTTTCAACCCATTTAAAGAAGTCGTCAAGCTGCGTTTCCGCCTAAGGTAAATTTCCCCAGGAACCAGGAAGTCGAAACAAAATTAGGTTCCCCCCCCCCCCCCCCCCCCCCGTTCAGGGGGTGTACCTTTAGGGTGGGGCTTACAGCACTGAAGATGCCTGATTTAAATTCAGCTTGTAAAAGTTGAACATTTCAGGTATTTTGAAAATGGTTTGTGCTCCAATCAACATCTGCACAATTTGAATCTCCTCCATGTTAACGGTTGTGTTTTTCATAAACAGAATCTGGAGGCAAGGGACAAGATTGTGGAGCCGGTCACCTTTGCGGAGGCTGTGGCGGCCCGCAGCTGAACAGACTGTGCGGAGACTAGAAGACCATCAACACTGACTCAGCGTTAAGTCCCCGGGCAGAGGACCACGGTGGTCCCTGGGGAAAGTCACACATCGTCCTGAGAAACTGTGGAGGATCTCCGGAGTTCAGTGCACGTCTGAGAGCAGCTTCATTTAACTTAGTGGAGCTCAAACCTGCAGCTTCTTCACTTCAATCCATCAGAGCTTCCTGTGGGTTCTGGCATGTTTACATTAGTGTGACACAAATGACTTTGATGTGACTTCCTGCTGTTCCACCTGCTGCCTCGACTAAACACTGCACACACACACACACACACATACACACACACACACACACACACACAATCATAATTAGCCAATTTTCAGATGAATGAACCACATTTATCGTCAAACTTCCAACACGTAACAGACAAACTGACAGTGAGCACCTCCCATGCAACAAATTGTCAACAAAAAAAAAACAGAAAACCTAATTAATGAAGCAATCAGCGCGCCCCAGCCGAGCCTCTCATCGACCCCCCGCTGCTGTATGTGATTTTAATAATGCTGTTTAATGACGAGCTCCGTGTTGGCTGGCGAACGCAGCTCCATATGTTGTTACAGCTGTGGGGAGCAGCATCTACATGGTTCTACGCAGCTTCAGAGCGAGGCCCCCTGCTGGGAAATAAAGCTTAACATGTTTGTGTGTGAGTGTGAACTCGTTGGCTGCCAGGACATTTGATTTATCCCTCCAGAGGATTCAGTTTTACTCCTCCACTCCATCATGAATGTTCACGTGTTGATTTAAAAATAAAGTAAAAGCTTCAGACGTGTTAAGTTCACTTCAGAGATCATGTTTCTCCTCCGCACATCATTTCAGGAGTCTGGAAGTCTTTCTCCATTCAACTGGAAGGGTTTTCAATTTTGTGTTTTGCGAATAAAGAGAATAAAGCGTGGATTTGAATCTTGAATCTAGCTTCTTCAATCCCGAAAACCTGCTGAACCAAAAACATGTACGAGATGTGTTGCAATGTACACGTGTGTTAATTATATGTGTTGATATTGCTGCGTCCTCACGACGCAAATCAGGGTTTTGGTCTGCGTGCAGCACATTTCACCACAGTGTCAATGTCTCTGTCAAATACGTCCGATGTGCAGAACTGGAAGATTCTTCACACTGAAGAGTTCTGGCACAGCTGAGTGCACAGACCTGCTTCAATCTGAGGAGAACCTCATGTAGCAGCTGAGGCCACTAGATCCAACATGGATCACCGGCTACACTCCGGTTACTACAAGCTTCTTCTTTTTCTCTCTAACTCGGTTTTGATGACGTGTTCGGGGACAGAACACGGTCGACCCAAGACCATCGTCCAGCAGCACTTTACAAACGACAAAGATGAAGTTCAGATCACACAGTGTTTGTTCAGCGGTGACGTCGTGACTATTTACTGAAACAGTGTGAGTTTGATCTAAAGACTAAAATCACACGGTGTTCTACACGTGGAGATTTACTCGAACATATTTCCTAATTGACGATTTCTCGTTTTATTTCACAACCCAGCTGATGTTTAAAGTGGTTCTGATGAAAACACAGGACCCATAAACACAGAGACACACACGTGCTCACACCCTGACACAGTGACCCCCCCCCCCCCCCCCTTCGCTGCAGTAGCTGCCTAATGTTGCATCAAAGACCCAGACGTTCAGGAAAGTCAGTGATGGAGATTTTTTTCTTCCATTTCATCACTTTCTCTGTGTCTCTGATGGATATTCACAGCGTTGGAGCCACGGCGCCGCTCCATCATCAACCCCATCAACTCCACAGCTCATGAGAGAGAGGAGGAGAGACACGGAGAGCGGGAAATAAAAGAGAGGACAGAGGAGAGAGAGATTCTCTGCACTGCAGCACAACAGAGGGTTTGATTTATCCGCCGCTCGGCTGCAGGGACATCACGTTTCACCATTTAGCAAATGAGCCCTAATTCACCCCGATGGCAGAGAACACACTTCCTCTCGTCTTTCAGTTCTTGACTCGCAGCCTGAGGCCGAGAGCCAGAGCCGCTCAGGAAGCTGAGTTCACAACTGTGGTTCAGTTCCCCCGAGTCCGTCCCCCCCCCCCCCCATGCATATCAACACAATCAGCCAGTGAACCCAGAACAACACGTTTACCTTTTATTTGTGGTGTTTCCCTCAGTCTGAAGCAGGAAATGCTGATTTGATGTATTTTAGTTCGTATCTG